>NC_092755.1:12974369-13263434 GCF_047496795.1 Chiloscyllium punctatum | reverse complement strand
CAGAGAAAGAGGAGTAGTGAGAGTTGGAGAGAGTGAGGGGACAGAGGGAGGGCGACAGAGAGAGGGCGACAGAGAAAGGGGGACAGAGAGTGAGAGGGGAACAGAGAGCGAGAGGGGACAGAGAGAGGGTGACATAGAGGGGGGTACAGAGAGACGGGGAGGTAGAGGGGATCACAGAGGGGGACAGAAAAAGTCGCAGGGAGAGGGGGTGAGAGAGAGGGGTGATAGAGGGGGACAGAGAGTGGGGGACAGAGAGGTGGGCTGAGAGTGGGGGACAGAGAGAGGGGACAGAGTGGGGGGATGGAGAGAGTGGGGGACAGAGAGAGAGGGAACAGAGAGAGAGGGGGAAAGAGAGAGGGGGACAGAGAGGGGAGGTACAGAGAGAGAGGGGCAGAGGGAGGGAGGCAGAGAGAGGGGGACAGAGAGAGGGCGAGATAGAGGGGGACAGAGAGTCGGGGGGGACAGAGAGAGGAGCACAGAGAGAGGAGGCAGAGAGTGTGGGGACATAGAGGAGGAGTACAGAGTGGGGGTGAGAGAGGAGTTCAGAGAGTGGCGGGATGGAGAGAGTGGGGGCACAGAGAGAGAGGGGACAGAGAGAGAGGGGGACAGAGAGAGAGGGGGAAAGAGAGAGAGGGGCAGAGGGAGGGGGACAGAGAGAGGCGGGTGGGAGAGAGCGCGGGACAGAGAGAGAGAGGGGGAGACAGAGAGAGGGGGACAGAGTGAGAGGGGGACAGAGAGAGAGGGGACAAAGGGGGGACAGAGAGAGGGGCGACAGAGAGAGGGGGATAGAGAGAGGGGGGATAGAGAGAGTGGGATAGAGAGAGGGGGACAGAAAAAGTCGGAGGTTGAGGGGGTCAGAGAGAGGGGGAGATAGAGGGCGACAGAGTGAGGAGGACAGAGAGGGTGGGACAGAGAGAGGGGGACAGAGAGTGGGGGACAGAGAGAGGGGTATAAAGTGGAGGTGAGAGAGGGGGTCAGAGATTGGGGGGATGGAGAGAGTTGGGGACAGAGAGAGAGGTGACAGAGAGAGTGGGGGACAGAGAGAGAGGGGGACAGAGAGAGAGGAGGGAGAGCGTGAGAGGGGGACAGACAGGGGGGATAGAGGGAGGGGGACAGAGAGAGAGGGGTCAGAGAGAGGGGGACAGAGAGAGGGGGTCAGAGAGAGGCGGGTGGGGGACAGAGAGTGGGTCAGAGTGAGGGCGACAGAGAGAGGGGGACAGAGAGAGGGGGACAGAGAGAGGCGGGTGAGATAGAGCGCGGGACAGAGAGAGGGGAGGACAGAGAGAGGGGGATAGAGAGAGAGGCGTGTGCGAGAGAGAGGGGGTCAGAAAGACGCGGGTTGGAGGGAGAGCAGGACAGAGATAGAGGGGGAGAGAGAGAGCGGGACAAAGAGTGGTGATAGAGGGAGGCGGGTGGGAGACAGAGGAGCAGAGAGAGGGGGTCAGAGAGAGGGGGACAGAGAGAGGTGGACAGAGAGAGGGGGGGACAGAGAGAGGGGACAGAGAGAGGGTGACAGAGAGAGAGGGGGACAGAGAGAGGGGGACAGAGAGAGTTGGACAGCGAGAGGGTGACAGAGAGAGAGGGGGACAGAGAGAGGGGAACAGAGAGAGCGGGGGACAGAGAGAGGGGGACAGAGAGAGGTGGGACAGAGAGAGGGGGACAGCGAGAGGGGGACAGAGAGAGTGGGGCACAGAGATAGAGGGGACAGAGAGAGTGGGGGCAGAGAGGGAGGGGGACAGCGAGAGGGGGACAGAGAGAGAGGGGGGACGGAGAGAGTGGGACAGAGATAAGGGGACAGAGAGAGGGTGACAGAGAGAGAGGGGGACAGAGAGAGGGGGACAGAGAGAGGGTGACAGAGAGAGAGGGGGACAGAGAGAGAGGGGGACAGAGAGAGCGGGGGACAGAAGAGGGGGACAGAGAGAGGGGGACAGAGAGAGCGGGGGACAGAGAGAGGGGGAGAGAGAGAGAGATGGGCAGAGAGAGTGGTACAGAGAGTGAGGGGGACAGAGAGAGGGGGACAGAGAGAGTGGGACAGAGAGAGGGGGACAGAGATAGGGGAACAAAGAGAGCGGGGGACAGAGAGAGGGGGACAGAGAGAGGGGGCAGAGAGAGTGGTACAGAGAGATGGTTACAGAGTGGGGGTGAGAGAGGGGGTCAGAGAGTGGGGGGATGGAGAGTCGGGCAAAGAGATAGAGGGGACAGAGAGAGTGGGGGACAGAGAGGGAGGGGGCAGAGAGAGGGCGAAGAGGGGGGGACAGAGGCCGGGGGAGACTGAGGAGGGACTGAGAGAGGGGGACAGAGAGACGGGGAAAGAGAGACGGGGACAGAGAGATGGGGACAGAGAGACGGGGAGATAGAGGGGGATAGAGAGAGGGCGTCAGAGAGAGAGGGGGACAGAGAGAGAGGGGGACAAAAAGAGAGGGGGACAGAGAGAGGCGGGACAGAGAGAGAGTGGGACAGAGAGTGGGGGACAGAGAGATAGTGGACGAGAAAGAGGGGGGATAGAGGGAGGCGGGTGGGAGAGAGGGAGTCATAGAGTGGGGGACAGAGAGAAGGCGACAGAGAGAAGGCGACAGAGAGAGTGGGTCAGATAGAGGGGGGACAGAGAGAGAGAGTTGGACAGAGAGAGAGAGAGTCAGAGAGACGGGGGACAGAGAGAGAGGGGAACAAAGAGAGACGGGGACAGAGAGAGGAGGACAGAGAGAGATGACAGAGAGAGAGGGGGACAGAGAGAGGGGGACAGAGAGAGTGGGACAGAGAGAGAGGGGGACAGAGAGATGTTTACAGAGTGGGGGTTAGTGAGGGGGTCAGAGAGTGGGGGGATGGAGAGAGTGGGGCAGGGATAGAGGGGACAGAGAGGATGGGGGCAGAGAGGGAGGGGGCAGAGAGAGGGCGAAGAGAGGGGGGACAGAGGGCGGGGGAGACTGAGGGTGGACAGAGAGAGGGGAACAGAGAGACGGGGACAGAGAGACGGGGGGATTGAGGGGGACAGAGAGATGGCGTCAGAGAGAGAGGGGGACAGAGAGAGAGGGGGACAAAGAGGGGGGATAGAGGGAGACGGGTGGGAGCGAGAGGGGTCAGAGAGTTGGCCAGACAGAGGGGGTCTGAGTGAGTGGGACAGAGAGAGAGAGCGACAGAGAGAGTGGGACAGAGAGAGGGCGAAAGAGAGAGGGGGAGAGAGAGACGGGGACAGAGAGAGGGGGACAGAGAGAGATGGACAGAGAGAGAGGGATGGAGAGAGGGGGATAGAGAGAGGAGACAGAGAGAGGAGACAGGGATAGGAGAGTAGAGAGAGAGGTGGGTGTGAGGCGGAGGTGTCAGAGAGAGGCGGGTGGGAGGGAGAGCGGGACAGAGAGAGAGGGAACAGAGAGAGAGGAGACCAAAGAGGGGGGATAGAGGGAGGCGGTTGGGAGAGAGGGAGACATAGAGTGGGGGACAGAGAGAAGGCGATAGAGAGAAGGCGACAGAGAAAGTGGGTCAGATAGAGGGGGGACAGAGAGAGAGAGGTGGACAGAGAGAGAGAGAGTCAGAGAGACGGGGGACAGAGAGAGGGGGACAGAGAGAGAGGGGGACAGAGAGACGGGGACAGAGAGACGGGGGACAGAGAGATGGGGACAGAGAGATGGGGGACAGAGACGGGGGGGACAGAGAGAGGGGGGGACAGAGAGAGAGGGGGGACAGAGAGAGAGGGGGGACAGAGAAGGACAGAGAGAGGGGGTCAGAGAGAGAGGGGATAAAGATAGAGGGGGCACAGAGAGGGCGACAGAGAAAGGGCGACAGAGAGAGAGGGGTCAGAGAGATGCAATGTCAGAGGGGGAGGTAGAGGGGGCCAGAGAGAGGGGGAGATAGAGGGGGACAGAGAGGGGGGACAGAGATTGGGGCCAGAGGGTGGGGGACAGAGAGAGGGGTACAGAGAGGGGGTGAGAGAGGGGGTCAGAGGGTGGTGGGGGACAGAGAGGGGGGGACAGAGACAGTGGGAAGAGAGAGAGGGGGACAGAGAGGGGGGACAGAGAGAGAGAGGGGCAGAGAGGGGGGCAGAGATTGGGGGACAGAGAGAGGGGGACAGAGAGAGGGCGAGATAGAGGGGGACAGAGAGAGGGGGTCAGAGAGAGGGGGACAGAGTGAGGGGGCAGAGAGAGAGAGAGGGGGACAGAGTGAGGGAGTCAGAGAGAGGCGGGTGGGAGAGAGCGCGGGACAGAGAGAGAGGGGGGACAGAGAGAGGGGGACAGAGAAAGAGTCTGGTGGGAGAGAGAGGGGGTCAGAGAGAGGCGGGTGGGAGAGTGCGTGGGACAGAGCAAGAGGGGAACAGAGAGGGGGGACAAAGAGGGGGGATAGAGGGAGACAGGTGGGAGAGAGAGGGGGACAGAGAGTGGGGGACAGAGAGAGGGGCGACAGAGAGAGGGGCGACAGAGAGAGGGGAACAGAAAAAGTCGGCGGTAGAGGGGGTCAGAGAGAGGGAGAGATAGAGGGCGACAGAGAGAGGTGGACAGAAAGGGGGACAGAGTGTGGGGGACAGAGACTGGAGGACAGAGAGAGGGGTATAGAGTGGGGGTGAGTGAGGGGGTCAGAGAGTGGGGGGATGGAGAGAGTTGGGGACAGAGAGAAAGGTAACAGAGAGAGAGGGGGACAGAGAGAGGGGGACAGAGAGAGGGCAACAGAGACGGGTGATAGAGGGAGGGGGACAGAGAGAGAGGGGGCAAAGGGGGGATAGAGGAGACGGGTGGGAGAGAGAGAGGGGGACAAAGACTGGGTCAGACAGAGGGGTCAGAGAGAGGGGGACAGAGAGGGGGGCAGAGGGACGGGGCAGAGAGAGGGGGACAGAGAGAGGGGAACAGAGAGAGGGGGACAGAGATGGGGGACAGAGAGCGGGGGAGAGTGAGAGGGGACAGAGAGAGGGGGACAGAGAGAGGGGGACAGAGTGAGTGGGACAGAGAGACGGGGACAGTGTGACGGGGACAGAGAGACTGGGAGATAGAGCGGGACAGAGAGAGGGGGTCAGAGAAGAGGCGGGTGGGAGAGAGAAGGTGTCAGAGAGAGGCGAGTGGGACAGAGAGAGGGGGACAGAGAGAGGGGGACAGAGAGAGTGGGACAGAGAGAGAGGGGGACAAAGATGGGGGATACAGGGAGACGGGTGGGAGAGAGAGGGGGCAGAGAATGGGCCAGACAGAGAGAGTGGGACAGAGAGAGAGGGGACAGAGAGGGGTGGACAGAGAGAGGGCGACAGAGAGAGAGCGACAGAGAAAGGGCGAAAGAGAGAGAGGGGGGCAGAGAGAGAGGTGGGTGTGAGAGAGAGGGGTCAGAGAGAGGCGGGTGGGAGAGAGAGTGGACAGAGAGAGAGGGGAACAGAGAGAGGAAAACAAAGGGGGGATAGAGGGAGGTGGGTGGGAGAGAGAGGGGGACAGAGAGAGGGCTACAGACGGGGGGGGGGGCAGAGACCGGGGAGAGAGAGAGGCGGGTGGGAGAGAGAGGGGGTCATAGAGAGGGGGACAGAGACGGGGGGCAGAGAGAGGGCGACAGAGATAGGGTGACAGTGAGAGGGCGACAGAGAGATTGGGTCAGATGCAGGGGGGACAGAGAGAGGGGGACAGAGAGGGGGGGACAAGGGGGGGGAAGAGGGGGACAGAGAGAGGGGGGACAGAGAGAATGGGGACAGAGAGAATGGGGACAGAGAGAGAGGGGGACAGAGAGAGGGGGACAGAGAGAGAGGGGGTCAGAGGGAAAGGGACAGAGAGAGAGGCGGGTGGGAGAGAGAGGGGGTCAGAGAGAGGTGGGTGGGAGGGAGAGCGGGACAGAGAGAGGGGGACAGATAGAGGGCGACAGAGAGAGTGGGTCAGAGAGAGGGGGACAGAGAGAGAGGGGGGACAGAGAGAGGTGGACAGAGAGGGGGGACAGAGAGAGAGGGAACAGAGAAATGGGGGACAGAGTGGGGAGGACAGAGAGAGGGGGGACAGAGAAAGGGGGGTCAGAGAGAGGGACAGAGAGAGGGGATCAGAGACAGAGTGTGGGGGACAGAAAGAGGGGTGATAGAGGGGGACAGAGAGAAGGGGGACAGAGAGAGAGGGGGACAGAGAGAGGGTGACAGAGAGAGAGGGGGTCAGAGAGACGGGGGATAGAGAGAGAGGGGACAGAGAGGGATAGAGAGAGGGGGTCAGAGAGAGAGCGACAGAGAGAGTGGGAAAGAGAGTGGGTCAGATAGAGAAGGTCAGACAGAGGTGGACAGAGAGAGAGGGGACAAAGATAGAGGGGGCACAGAGAGGGCAACAGAGAGAGGGCGACAGAGAGAGGAGGACAGAGAGAGAGGGACAGAGAGAGAGGGGGTCAGAGAGAGAGGGGGTCAGAGAGAGAGGCGGGTGGGAGAGTTCGTGGGACAGAGCGGAAGGGGGACAGAG
Source organism: Chiloscyllium punctatum (assembly GCF_047496795.1). Lineage (NCBI taxonomy): Eukaryota > Metazoa > Chordata > Chondrichthyes > Orectolobiformes > Hemiscylliidae > Chiloscyllium > Chiloscyllium punctatum. The sequence goes on along the minus strand of NC_092755.1, from coordinate 13,257,045 downwards.
AGAGAGGGGGGCAGAGAGAGGAGGACAGAGAGAGAGGGGGTCAGAGAGATGGGGGATAGAGAGAGAGGGGACAGAGACAGGGGGACAGAGAGAGGGGAACAGAGAGAGGGGGACAGAGAAGGATAGAGAGAGGGGGTCAGAGAGAGAGCGACAGAGAGAGTGGGAAAGAGAGTGGGTCAGATAGAGAGGGTCAGAGAGAGGTGGACAGAGAGAGAGGGGACAACGATAGAGGGGGCACAGAGAGGGCAACAGAGAGAGGGCGACAGAGAGAGGAGGACAGAGAGAGAGGGACAGAGAGAGAGGGGATCAGAGAGAGGGGGTGACAGAGAGGGGGACAGAGAGGGGGGACAGAGAGAGAGGCGGGTGGGAGAGAGAGGGGGTCAGAGAGAGGCGGGTGGGAGAGTGCGTGGGACAGAGCGAGAGGGGAACAGAGAGAGAGGGACACAAAGAGGGGGGATAGAGGGAGACAGGTGGGAGAGAGAGGGGGACAGAGAGTGGGTCAGACAGAGGTGGACAGATAAAGGAGGACAGATAGGGGGAGCGAGAGGGGGATAGAGAGAGGGGGACAGAGAGAGGAGGACAGAGAGAGGGGGACAGAGTGTGGGGCACAGAGAGTTGGGGAAAGAGAGTGGGGGACAGAGAGAGAGGGACAGAGAGAGGGGAGGAAAGAGAGTGGGGAAAGAGAGAGGGGTGGACAGAGAGGGGGAGGCAGAGAGAGGGGGATAGAGAGAGGGGGACAGAGAGAGGGAAATAGAGAGAGGGGGACAGAGAGGGGGGACAGAGAAAGAGTCTGGTGGGAGAGAGAGGGGGTCAGAGAGAGGCGGGTGGGAGAGTGCGTGGGACAGAGCAAGAGGGGAACACAGAGAGAGGGGGACAAAGAGGGGGATAGAGGGAGACAGGTGGGAGAGAGGGGGGGACAGAGAGTGGGGGACAGAGAGAGGGGCGACAGAGAGAGGGGCGACAGAGAGAGGGGGACAAAGAGGGGGATAGAGGGAGACAGGTGGGAGAGAGGGGGGACAGAGAGAGGGGGATAGAGAGAGTGGAACAGAAAAAGTCGGAGGTAGAGGGGGTCAGAGAGAGGGGGTGATAGAGGGCGACAGAGAGAGGAGGACAGAAAGGGGGACAGAGTGTGGGGGACAGAGACTGGAGGACAGAGAGAGGGGTATAGAGTGGGGGTGAGAGAGGGGGTCAGAGAGTGGGGGATGGAGAGAGTTGGGGACAGAGAGAGAGGGGACAGAGAGAGAGGTGAACAGAGAGAGGGGGACAGAGAGAGGGCAACAGAGACGGGTGATAGAGGGAGGGGGACAGAGAGAGAGGGGGGCAAAGGGGGGGATAGAGGGAGACGGGTGGGAGAGAGAGGGGGACAAAGGGGGGGATAGAGGGAGGTGGGTGGGAGAGAGAGGGGGACAGAGAGAGACCGACAGACAGGGGTGGCAGAGACCGGGGAGAGAGAGAGGCGGGTGGAAGAGAGAGGGGGACAGAGAGAGGGGGACAGAGAGAATGGGTACAGAGAGAGGGTGACAGAGAGAGGGGGACAGAGAGGGGGGGGGGTCAGAGTGAAAGGGACAGAGAGAGGCGGGTGGGAGAGAGAGGGTGTCAGAGAGAGGTGAGTGGGAGGGAGAGCGGGACAGAAAGAGGGGGACAGACAGAGGGCGACAGAGAGAGTGGGTCAGAGAGACGGGGGACATAGAGAGAGGGGACAGAGCCAGGGGGACAGAGAGAGGAGAGCAGAGAGAGGGGGACAGAGAGGGATAGAGATAGGGGGTCAGAGAGAGAGCAACAGTGAGAGTGGGAAAGAGAGTGGGTCAGATAGAGAGGGTCAGAGAGAGGTGGACAGAGAGAGAAGGGACAAAGAGAGGGGTACAGAGAGTGGGGGGATGGAGAGAGTGGGGGACAGAGAGAGAGAGGGGGTCAAAGAGAGAGGGACAGAGAAAGAGTCTGGTGGGAGAGAGAGGGGGTCAGAGAGAGGCGGGTGGGAGAGTGCGTGGGACAGAGCAAGAGGGGAACAGAGAGAGAGGGGTACAAAGAGGGGGGATAGAGGGAGACAGGTGGGAGAGAGAGGGGGACAGAGAGTGGGGGACAGAGAGAGAGGAACAGAGAGAGGGGAGGAAAGAGAGGGGGAACAGAGAGAGGGGTGGACAGAGAGTGGGAGGCAGAGAGAGGGGGGACAGAGAGAGGGGGACAGAGAGTGGGGGATAGAGAGAGGAGAGAGGAAGACAGAGACAGGGGGACAGAGAGTTGGGGACAGACAGACGGGGGACAGAGAGAGGGGGATAGAGAGAGGGGGACAGAGAGAGAGGAAGACAGAGACAGGGGGACAGAGAGTTGGGGACAGAGAGACGGGGGACAGAGAGAGGGGGACAGAGAGTGTGGAACAGAGCGTGTGGGACAGAGAGAGAGGGGGACAGAGAAGGGGTAGGTTCGAGGGCGACAGAGAGGGGGACAGAGAGTGGGGGTAAAGAGGGAGGGGGACAGAGAGAGAGAGGGGGAAAAAGAGGGGGGATAGCGGGAGATGGGTGGGAGAGAGGGGGGGACAGAGAGTGGGTGAGATAGATGGGGTCAGAGAGAGCGCGGGCCAGAGAGAATGGAACAGAGAGAGGGGGATAGAGAGAGGGGGTCAGAGAGAGACGGGTGGGAGAGAGCGCGGGACAGAGAGAGAGAGGGGGACAGAGGGAAAGGGACAGAGAGAGAGGCGGGTGGGAGATAGAGGGGGTCAGAGAGAGGTGGGTGGGAGGGAGAGCGGGACAGAGAGGGGGACAGAGAGAGGGCGACAGAGAGAGTGGGTCACAGAGAGGGGGACAGAGAGAGAGGGGGACAGAGGGGGGGGACAGAGAGAGTTGGAACAGAGAAATGGGGGACAGAGTGGGGAGGACAGAGAGGGGGGGACAGAGAAAGGGGGGACAGAGAGAGAGGGGGACAGAGTCAGAGGGGGACAGAGAGAGAGGCGACAGAGACAGGGGGACAGAGAGAAGGGAACAGAGAGAGGGGGACAGAGAGGGACAGAGAGAGGGGTTCAGAGACAGAGTGTGGGGGACAGAAAGAGGGGTGATCGAGGGGGACAGAGAGAGGGGGTACAGAGAGAGGGGGGACAGAGAGTGGGGTGACAGAGAGTGGGGGAGGTAGAGGGGTTCAGAGACAGGGGAACAGAAAGAGAGGGGAACAGTGAGAGGAGGAGGGGGTTCAGAGAGGGTTGGGACAAAGAGGATGGACAGATAGAGGCGGGATAGAGAGGGGGGACAGAGAGAGGGGGAACAGCTAGAGGGAGGGACAGAGAGAGAGAAGGGGTCAGAGAAAGGGGGGAGAGAGGGAGGGGAGAGAGGGAAGAGGGACAGAGAGACGATGACAGAGATGGGGGAGAGAGAGGGGGACAGAGAGAGGAGGGACACAGAGAGGGGGGACAGGGGGGGCAGAGAGACAGTGACAGAGAGGGGGCGGAGAGAGGGCGACATAGAGAGGGGTCAGAGAGAGGAGGGCAAAGAGAGGGTACAGGGAGTGGGGGACAGAGAGAGAGGGGGGACAGAGAGAGGGCATCAGAGAGAGGCGGGTGGGAGAGAGCGCGGGACAGAGAGAGAGGGGACAGAGAGAGAGGGGGTCAAAGCGGGGGGATAGAGGGAGATGGGTGGGAGAGAGAGGGGGTGAAAGAGTGGGTCAGACAGTGGGGGTCAGAGAGAGGGCGACAGAGAGGGGGACAGAGAGTGGGCCAGAGAGAGGGGGAGAGAGGGAGGGAGGTGGGAGAGAGAGCGGGGCAGAGAGAGGGGTCAGAGGGGGGCAGAGAGCGGTGGTGAGAGAGAAGCGGGTGGGAAAGAGGGGGTCAGAGAGAGAGGGGGACAGAGTGAGAGGCGTACAGAGAGAGTATGACAGAGAGAGGGGGACAGGGAGAGGGGGGACAGAGAGAGGGGGGACAGAGGGAGAGGGACAGAGGGAGGGGGTCAGAGAGAGAGCAGGAGGTCAGAGAGAGAGGGGGTCAGAGAGAGGGGTACAGAGAGAGATGGCACAGGGACGGGGGGGACAGAGTGAGAGGACAGAGAGTGGGGGAGGTAGAGGTGGTCAGAGAGAGGTGGACAAAGAGAGGGGGGCAGAGAGAGTGGAACAGAGTGAGGGGGGCAGAGAGAGGGGAAAGAGAGAGAGGGGGAAGAGAGAGGGCGACAGAGAGAGGGCGACAGAGAGAGAGGGGAACAGAGAGAGGGGGACAGAAAGAGGGGCACAGAGAGTGCGGGAGGTAGAGGGGGTCAGAGAGAGGGGGACAGAGAGAGAGGGCACAGAGAGTGGGGGAGATAGTGGGGGACAGAGAAAGAGGGGACAGAGAGAGGGGGGGCAGAGAGAGTGGGACAGAGTGAGTGGGGCAGAGAGAGAGGGGAAAGAGTGAGAGGGGAAAAAGAGAGGGGGGAGATAGAGGGGGTCAGAGAGAGAGGGGGGCCGGAGAGAGGGGGGACAGTGAGGGGGGACACAGAGGGGGTAGGACAGAGGAGGGGAAAGAGGGGGGGGAACAGAGAGAGAGCGGGGCAGAGATAGAGGGGCAGAGAGAGATGGGGTAGACAGAGGGAGACAGAGTGAGGGGGGCAGAGTGAGTGGGCAGAGAGAGAGGGGGCAGAGAGAGAGTGAAAAGAGAGTGGGGGACAGAGAGAGTGGGGGGCAGAGAGTGGGCGACAGAGAGAGGGGGACAGAGAGAAAAGGGGGCAGAAAGAGAGGGGGACAGAGAGAGAGAGGGGGACAGAGAGAGAGGCGGTCAGAGAGGGGGGACAGAGAGAGAGGCGGGTGGAAGGGAGAGGGGGGTAGAGAGAGGGCGACAGAGAGAGGAGCATAGAGTGTGGGGGAGATAGCGGGGCTCAGGGAGAGGAGGACATAGAGGGGGACAGAGAGAGGGGGACAGAGAGGGGGACAGAGAGTGGGGGACAGAGAGTGGGGGACATAGAATGGGGGACAGAGAGAGGGGACAGAGAGAGGGGTAAAGAGTGGGAGAGAGAGAGGGGGTCAGAGAGAGGGGTACAGAGAGTGGGGGGATGGAGAGAGTGGGGGACAGAGAGAGAGAGGGGGTCAAAGAGAGAGGGGCAGAGAGAGACGGAGCAGAGAGAGGGGGCAGAGAGCTGGGGAGAGATAGAGGGCAAGAGAGAGAGGGCGACAGAGAGAAGGCGACAGCGAGAGGGGGCAGAGAGGGGGGGACAGAGAGAGGGGGACAGAGAGAGGGGGACAGAGAGAGGGGAAGACAGAGGTGGTCAAAGGGAGGGGGACAGAGAGAGGGGCAGACAGAGTCGGGGAGATAGAGGGGACAGAGAGAGGGGGTGGACAGAGAGTTGGGGGGACTGAGAGTGGGGGGGGCATGGGGGTAGAGAGAGAGGGGTAGAGAGGGGGGGACATAGAGGGGGGGACAGAGAGAGGTGGTGACAGAGAGAGGGGGGCAGAGAGAGGGCGACAGAGAGAGTGTCACAGAGAGTGGGGGAGATAGAGGGGGTCAGAGAGAGGGGGACAGAGGGAGGGTGATATAGAGGGGGAGTACGAGAGAAGGAGTCAGAGACAGAGGGGGACTGTGAGAGAGGGGGGGCAGAGAAATGGCGACAGAGAAACGGTGACAGAGAGAGTGGGGGACAGAGAGAGAGGGGGGCTGAGAGAAAAGGGGGCAGAAAGAGAGGGGGACAGATAGAGAGGGGCAGAGAGAGATGGGGCAGACAGAAGGGGACAGAGTGAGGGGGCAGAGAGAGAGAGGGTCAGAGAGGGGGACAGAGAGACGGAGATATAGAGGGGGACAGAGAGAGGGGACAGAGAGTGGGGGACAGAGAGAGGAGTACAGAGTGAGGGAGAGAGAGGAAATCAGAGAGATGGGGGCAGAGAGAGGGCGACAGAGAGAGGGGGACAGAGAGTGGGGGGGACGGAGAGTGGGGGGGACGGAGAGAGGTGGGGACAGAGAGAGAGGGGAACAGAGAGAGAGAGGGACAGAGAGAGATGTGGACAGAGAGAGAAGGACAGAGAGAGAGGAGGTCAGAGAGAGAGGAGGACAGAGAGAGAGGAGGACAGAGAGAGGCAGGTAGAAGGGAGAGAGGGGCAGAGAGAGGGTGACAGAGAGAGGGGAACCGAGAATGGGGGAGATAGATGGGGTCAGAGAGAGGGGGAGACAGACAGTGGGGAGATGGAGAGAGTGTGGGACAGAGAGAGAGAGAGAGAGGGGGTCAGAGAGGGGGACAGGGAGAGATGGAGCAGAGAGAGGGCGAAAGAGATGGGCGCAGAGAGCGGGGTAGAGATAGAGGGGACAGAGAGAGGGGGACAGAGAGAGGGCGACTGAGAGAGGGGGGACAGAGAGAGGAGGCAGAGAGCGAGGGGGGGAACAGAGAGAGGGGGACAGAGAGAGGGGGGACAGAGAGAGAGGCGGTGGGAGAGAGACGGGGTCCGAGAGAGGTGGGCCGGAGAGAGAGGCGGGTGGGAGAGAGAGGGCGACAGAGAGAGGGGGAAAGAGAGAGGGGCACAGAGAGAGGGGGACAGAGAGAGGGGGCACAGAAAGGGGGACACAGAGAGGGGGGCACAGAGAGGGGGGCACAGAGAGGGGGACAGAGAGTGGGACAAAAAGAGGGGGTGGTAGAGGCGATCAGAGAGAGGGGGAGATAGAGGGGGACAGAGAGAGAGGGGGAGACAGAGGGGGGGGACAGAGAGAGGGGGGGTACAGAGAGAGGGGGACAGAGAGAGGGTGATATAGAGGGGGACAGCAAGAGAGGGGGTCAGAGACAGAGGGGGACAGTGAGAGAGGGGGGCTGAGAAATGGCGACAGAGAGAGGGTGACAGCGAGAGAGGGGGACAGAGAGAGAGGGGACAGAGAGAGGGGGGCAGAGAGAGAGGGGGGTCAGAGGGGGGGAACAGAGGGGGGGACAGAGAGGTGGGGGGGACAGAGAGCGCGGGGCAGAGAGAGAGGGGGCAGAGAGAGAGGGGGGAACAGAGAGAGAGGGGGACAGAGAGAGAGGGGATAGAGAGAGGGGGGACAGAGAGATGGGGACAGAGAGAGGGGGACAATGAGGGGGAAAAAGAGATGGGGGAAAGAGAGAGGGGGGAAAGAGAGAGGGCGACAGAGAGTGGAGCACAGAGAGTGGGGGAAGATAGCGGGGCTGAGAGACAGGGTGACAGAGAGAGAGGGCGATATAGAGTGGGGGGACAGAGAGATGGGTACAGAGTGGAGGAGAGAGAGGGAGTCAAAGAGAGGGGGTCAGAGAGGGGGACAGAGAGTGGGGGGATGGAGAGAGTGGGGGAGAGAGAGAGAGGGGGGTTAGAGAGAGGGGCAGAGAGTGACGGAGCAGAGACAGGGCGACAGAGGGGGTGGCAGAGAGCAGGGGAGAGAAAGAGGGGACAGAGAGAGGGGGACAGAGGGGGGGGGACAGAGAGAGAGGGGGACAGGGAGAGGGGAGACAGAGAGAGGTGGGGACAGAGAGAGGGGGACAGAGAGAGAGAGAGGCGTGTTGGAGAGAGAAGGGTTCCGAGTGAGGCTGGTGGGAGAGAGGGGGTCAGAGAGAGGGGAGACAGATAGAGGGGTGATATAGAGGGGGACACCGAGAGAGGGGGTCAGAGACAGAGGGGGACAGTGAGAGAGAGGGGCAGAGAAATGGCGAGAGAGAGAGAGGGTGACAGAGAGAGAGGGGGACAGAGAGAGAGGGGGACAGAGAGTGGGGGAGATAGAGGGGGTCAGAGAGAGTGGGTCAGAGAGAGCGGGTCAGAGAGTGGGGGACAGAGAGTTGGGGACAGAGTGGGGGAGAGAGAGGGATTCAGAGAGAAGGGGGACAGAGAGAGAGAGGGGGGAACAGAGAGAGGGGAACAGAGAGAGGGGGACAGAGAGAGAGAGTGGGACAGAGAGAGGGAGTAAAGAGAGAGGCGGGTGGAAGGGAGAGGGGACAGAGAGAGGGCGACAGAGAGAGAGGCACAGAGAGTGAGGCAGAGAGAGGGGGTCAGAGAGAGGGGGACAGAGGAATGGGGATATAGAGGGGGACAGAGAGAGGGGGACAGAAAGAGAGGGGGACAGAGAGAGAGCGATAGAGAGAGGGTGACAGAGAGTGGAGGATATAGAGTAGGTCAGAGAGTGGGGGACAGAGAGAGGGTGACAGTGAGAGAGGGGGACAGAGAGAGGGGGATTAGTGGGGGACAGAGGGAAGGGGACAGAGAGTGGGGGACAGAGAGAGGGGGACAGAGAGGGGGGACAGAGAGGGGGACAGAGAGAGAGGGACAGAGAGAGAGGGGGACAGAGAGGGCGATAGAGAGAGGGTGACAGAGAGTGGAGGAGATAGAGTAGGTCAGACAGTGGCGGACAGAGAGAGGGGCCAGAGAGAGAGGAGGACAGAGAGAGAGGGGGACAGAGAGTGGGGGAGATAGAGGGGATCAGAGAAAGGGGGTCAGAGAGTGGGGGTCAGAGAATGGGGGACAGAGTGGGGGAGAGATAGGGAGTCAGAGAGAAGGGGTCAGAGAGGGGGACAGAGAGAGGGGGACAGAGAGTGGGGGAATGGAGAGTGTGGGGGACAGAGAGAGAGAGGGGCGTCAGAGAGAGGGGCAGAGAGAGACGGAGCAGAGACAGGGCGACAGAGAGGGGTTTCAGAGAGCGGGGGAGAGATAGAGGGGCCAGAGAGAGGGTGACAGAGAGAGCGGGCAGAGATAGGGAGCACAGAGAGGGGGGGACAGAGAGAGGGGGACAGAGAGAGAGAGAGGCGGGTGGTAGAGAGAGGGGGTCCGAGAGAGGGGGATCAGATAGAGCCGGACTGAGAGAGAGGGGGACAGAGAGAGGGGGAGATAGAGGTGGTCAAAGGGAGGCGAACAGCGAGAGGGGCACTGAGAGTGGGGGAGATAGAGGGGGACAGAGAGAGGGGGAGGTAGAGTGGTTCAGAGAGAGGGGGACAGAGACTGGGTCACAGAGAGTGGGGGAGATAGAGGGGGACAGAGAGAGGGGGAGTCAGAGGCGTGGACGGGGGGATAGAGGGAGGGGACAGAGAGGGGGGGACAGAGAGGGGGGGACAGAGAGAGGGGGGAACTTAAATAGAGGGGTCAGAGAGAGGGCGGGACAGAGAGAAGGTGGGAACAGAGAGTGGGGGGGGGACAGAGAGAGGGTGGACAGAGAGAGGCCGATAGAGAGTGGGCAACAGAGAGTGGAGGAGATCGAGGGGGTCATAGAGAGGGGGACAGAGAGAGGGTGTTATAGAGGGGGACAGCGAGAGAGGGTGACAGAGGAGATGGGGACAGAGAGAGAGGGATTAGTGGCGGACAGAGGGAGGGGGACAGAGAGGGGGGACAGAGAGAATGGGAGAGAGGGGGCAGAGAGAGGGGCATAGAGAGTGGGACAGAGAGGGGGCTACTGAGAGTTGGGGAGATAGAGGGGGACAAAAAGAGGGGGACAAAAAGAGGGGGAGGTAGAGGGGGTCTGAGGGAGGGGTAAAGAGAGGGGTGTACTGAGAGTGGGGGACATAGAGGGGGACAGAAAGTGGGGTAGGTAGAGGGGATCAGACAGAAGTGGACAGATACAGGGGCACAGAGAGTCGGGGAGATAGAGGGGCACAGAGAGAGAGGGGACAGAGAGAGAGAGGACAGAGAGAGAGGGGGGACAGAGAGAGAGGGGGGACAGAGAGAGAGGGGGGACAGAGACAAAGAGGACAGAGAGAGAGGGACAGAGAGAGAGGCGGTGGGAGAGAGAGGGCGACAGAGAGAGGGGGACAGAGAGAGGGGGAGATAGATGTGGTCAAAGGGAGGGGGACAGAGAGAGGGGCACAGAGAGTGGGAGAGATAGAGGGGGTCAGAGCGAATGGTACAGAGAGAGTAGTACAGAGAGTGGGGGAGATAGAGGGGGACAGAGAGGGAGGACAAAAAGAGTGGGAGGTAGAGGGGGTCAGAGAGAGTGGGACAGAGAGAGGGGCACAGAGAGTGGGGGAGATAGAGGGGGAGAGAGAGAGACAGGGGGCAGAGAGGGGGGACAGAGAGGGGGGACAGAGAGAGGTGGATGGAAGGGAGAGGGGGGCAGAGAGAGAGGGCGACAGAGAGGGGGCACAGAGAGTGGGGGACAAAGAGTGGGGAGATGGAGAGAGTGGGGGACTGAGAGAGAGAGGGGCTCAGACGGGGGGCAGAGAGAGAGGGAGCAGAGAGAGGGCGACAGAGAGGAGGGCAGAGAGCGGGGTAGAGATAGAGGGGACAGACAGAGGGGGACAGAGAGAGGGGACAGAGAGAGGGGACAGAGAGAGGGTGGACAGAGAGAGGGGGAACAGAGAGAGGGGGACAGACAGAGGTGGACAGAGAGAGATGCGGTGGGCGAGAGAAGGGGTATGAGAGAGCCGGACTGAGAGAGAGGGGGACAGAGAGAGGGGGGGGGACAAAGAGGGGGGATAGCGAGGCGGGTGGAAGAGAGAGGTGGACAGAGAGAGGGGGACAGAGAGAGAGGGACAGAGAGGGGGGCTCGGAGAGGGGTGCCCGGAGAGGGGGCACAGAGAGGAGGGCACAGAGAGTGGGGCACGGAGAGGGGGACAGAGAGTGGGACAGAGAGGGGGGTACTGAGAGTCGGGGAGATAGAGGGGGACAAAAAGAGGGGGAAAAAGAGGGGGAGGTAGAGATGGTCAGAGGGAGGGGGACAGATAGTGGGGTACTGAGAGTGGGGGAGATAGAGGGGGACCAAAAGAGGGGGAGGTAGAGGGGGTCAGAGGGAGAGGGAGATTGAGGCGGACAGAGGGGGGGGACAGAGGGGGGACAGAGGGGGGACACAGAGGGGGGAGAGAGAGATGGGGAGACAGAGAGAAGCGGGTGGAAGGGAGAGGGGGCAGAGAGAGGGCGACAGAGAGAGGGGCACAGAGAGTGGGGGAGATAGAGGGGGTCAGAGAGAGGGGGACAGAGAGTGGGGGACAAAGAGTGGGGAGATGGAGAGAGTGAGGGACAGAGAGAGAGAGGGGGTCAGACGGGAGGCAGAGAGAGACGGTGCAGAGAGAGGGCGACTGAGAGGGGGGCAGAGAGCGGGTAGAGATAGAGGGGACAGAGAGAGAGGGACAGAGAGAGAGGGGACAGAGAGAGTGGACAGAGAGAGGGGGGCACAGAGACAGGGTGGACAGAGAGAGGGGGAGACAGAGAGAGGGGGACAGAGAGAGATGTGGTGGGAGAGAGAGCGGGTCTGAGAGAGGCAGTGGGAGAGAGAGGGCGACAGAGATCGGGGGAACAGAGAGAGCCGGACTGAGAGAGAGGGGAACAGAGAGAGAGGAGGACAAAGAGGGGGGATAGCGAGGCGGGTGGGAGAGAGAGGGGCACAGAGAAAGGGGGACAGAGAGAGGGGGGGACAGGGAGAGAGGGGGACAGAGAGAGGGTTTCAGAGCAGGGGACAGAGAGTGGGGGAGATAGAGGGGGACAGAGAGTGGGGGGCAGAGAGAAGGGTACAGAGTGGGGAAGAGAGAAGGGGTCAGAGAGAGGGGGACAGAGAATGGGGGATGCAGAGAGTGGGGGACAGAGGGGGACGGGGGGACGGGAGGGAGAGGACAGAGAGATGAGGCAGAGAGAGTGGGGACGGAAAGAGAGGAGGAACAGAAGAGAGGTGGGACAGTGGGGGGACAGAGGGGAGGGGCAGAGTAGGAAGGGACAAAGAGGGGGGCACAGAGAGACGGGGACAGAGAGACGGGGACAGAGAGGGGTACAGAGAGGGGAGGAAAGAGAGGGGGGGACAGAGAGAGGGGAGGACAGAGAGAGGGGGCGACAGATAGAGGTGAGACAGAGAGAGGGGGCGACAGAGAGAGGGGGGACAGAGAGAGAGGGTGGACAGCGAGAGGGGGGGACAGAGAGAGAGGGGGGACAGAGAGAGGGGGAGGACAGGGAGAGAGGGGGACAGAGAGAGAGGGGACAGAGAGGGGGGACAGAGAGAGGGGAGGACAGAGGGAGGGGAGGACAGCGGGGGGGGACAGAGAGAGGGGGAGACAGAGAGAGGAAGCAGAGAGAGACGGGGCAGAGAGAGACGGGGAGCAGAGAGAGGGGGCAGAGAGAGAGAGAGGGCAGAGAGAGAGGGGGCAGAGAGAGAGGGGGACAGAGAGAGAGGGGACAGAGAGGGGTTGGGCAGTGAGAAAAGGCACCATCCCACTGACTGTATCCATCACTTCCATTTGTAACCAATAAAAATGTTGATTAAAGCATGCCGAGCAGCAGAGTGACCGATGTTGTTGTGTGTCTTTGTGTTGGAGAAGCTGAGCTGGAGAGAGACAGACTCATCCCCAAGTCCTGGTCCTCAGGGAAGGGGACGGGCACCGCGCCCTGAGCTCAGGAGCTGGGTTTAACTCCCTCTGTCCCCCCCCCACTCCAACCTGGCCTCTCCATTACCTCTCCCCCACTCTTCCTCCTCACTTTTCTCCCTCTCTCTCGTTCTGCACACTCTGTCTTTCTCACCACCTCTCCCTTTTACTCTCCCTCATCTCTCTCTCTCACACACCCCCAACCCCGGTCTCTCCACCTGGCTTCACTCCTCCCTGTCCCCCTCACCCCCCCCCGCCGTGTCTGTCTCCCTCCCACAATTCCGTCTTCACCCAATTTTCCATCCTCCCACCTCTCACATGCCACCCCACCCCCCACACGCAGCCTCACCACCACAAACTCCAGACTCTGGGTCAGAGGGAGAGGGAAGAACCAGGGAGACAGAGTGTGTCAGAGAGAGAGGGAGGGAAGGAGAGAGATTCAGTCAAAGAGAAACGATGGGAGGTGGGGAGAGAGAGAGAGAGATACTGAGGGAGGGGGATCAAGAGTGAGAGATGGTGGAGAGAGAGTGAAGGAGCAGGGAGAGAGAGAGGGGCAAGAGAGAGAGAGTGTGAGAGTGAGAGAGAGAGAGACAGGGGAGGAGATAATGAGAGGGGCGAGAGGTAGGGGCGATAGCGGGAGAGTGAGACAGGGGGGAAGAGAGTGGGAGAGAGTGTGGGCAGAGAGAGAGAGTGGGGGGAGAGAAAGTTCGGGGAGAGAAAGAGGGGAAGGAGAGAGAGGGGAGAGAGTGCAGAGAGAGAGGGAAGAGAGAGCGAGAGAGAGAGAGAGAGCAAGAGAGAGAGTGGGAGAGAGAGGAGGAGAGAGGAGGGAAGAGAGAGGCGCGAAGAGAGAGGAGGGGAGAGAGGAGGGGGAGAGAGGAGGTAAGTTAGGAGGGGAGAGAGGAGGGTCAGAGAGGAAGGAAGAGAGAGGAGGGAGGAGAGAGAGGAGGGGGAGAGGAGGGCGTGAGACAGGTGAGAGGGGGAGGGTGTAGAGAGAAGAGGGGAGAGACCGTGGGAGAGAGAGGGTGGGAGAGAGAGGGGAGGCTGAGTGGGTGGAGGGGGAGGGAGAGTAAGAGGGGAGGGAGAGTGAGAGGGGACGGCGAGTGAGAGGGAGGGGAGGGCAAGAGAGGGGAAGGAGAGTGAGGGGGAGGGGGAGAGATGGGAGGGCCAGAGAGGGGAGGGAGAAAGAGACGGGGCAGGGAGAGAGGGGAGAGCCAGTGAGGGTGGGCGAGTGAGAGAGGAGGGCGAAAGAGGGGAGGGCGAGAGAGGGGAGGGAGAGAGAGTGGGGAGGGCGAGAGAGAGGGGAGGGCGAGAGAGAGGGGAGGGCGAGAGAGGGGTAGCGAGAGAGGGGAGAGAGCGGGAGGGGGGAGAGAGATGGGTGAGACAGAGGGGGTGAGGGAGTGGGGGTTAGGGAGAATGGGTGTGTGAGAGAGAGTGGATGAGAGAGAAGGGTGAGCGAGAGGGGGAGGGGTTAGAGACAGAGAGCGAGGGGTAAGAGAGAACGGGTGTGAGAGAGGGAAGGGGGAGAGGTGGTGAGGGGGGTGCGAGGGGGTGAGTGAGAGAGGGGTGAGAGAGAGGGGAGGGCGCGAGAGAGGGGAGGGCGAGAGAGGGGAGAAGCGGGAGTGGGGAGAGATGGGTGAGACAGAGGGGGTGAGGGAGTGGGGGTGAGAGAGAGGGTGTGTGTGAGAGAGAGTGGGTGTGAGAGAGTGAGATGGGATGGAGAGAGAGGGGGTGTGAGAGACAGAGGGAGATGGAGAGGGAGAGAGAGGGGGCAGAGAGGGGGAGAGAGAGGGGGTGGGGGTAAGAAGGGGTTGAGAGAGAAGGGGTCATTGAGAGAGAAAGTGGAGGGTAGGAGAGAGAGTGGCGTGAGTAGGAGAGGGTGTGAGAGAGAGTGGGTGAGAGAGAAGGGTGAGCGAGAGGGGGAGGGGTTAGAGAGAGAGCGAGGGGTAAGACAGAACGGGTGTGAGAGAGGAAGGGGGCGAGGTGGTGAGGGGGGTGCGAGGGGGTGAGAGAGAGAGAGGGGCGAGAGACAATGAGTGATTGAGAGAGAGAAAGTGGGGAGGGAGTAACAGAGAGAGTGGAGTGAGAAGGAGAGGGTGCGATTGAGAGAGTGTGTGAGAGAGAGGGGGTGAAAGAGAGGGGTGGGGGCGAGGGGTTAGAGAGAGAGCGTGGGTAAGAGCGAAAGGGTGTGAGAGGGCATGAGAGAGAGAGGTGAGAGAGGTTGGTGAGAGAGAGAGAGGGTTTGAGAAAGAGAGAGGGCGAGCAGACGAGTGAGACAGAGAGAGAGAATGTGAGAGAGAGGGGGGTGAGAGAGGGGTGCGAGAGAGAGGGGTGAGAGAGAGGAGGTGAGATAGAGGGGGAGAGAGAGAGAGAGCTCGGTGAGAGGGCGGTGAGAGGGAGAGGTGGGAGTGAGTGACAGATAGGAGGTGGGAGAGAGAGAGTAGGTGAGAGAGAGGGAGCGAGAAGGAGAGAGAGGGGATGAGAAAGAGGCAGCGAGATGGTGGGAGAGTGGGAGGGGGTGAGAGAGCGAGGGTGTGTGAGCGTGTGTGTGTGTGAGAGAGAGAGGAATGTGAAAGAGATTGGGGTGGGAGAGAGAGGGGTGATGGAGAGAGAGGGGAGAGAGAGAGGGGTGTGAGATGGAGATAGATGTGAGAGAGAGAGGGGGCTTGAGAGAGAGAGGTGAGAGACTGAGGGGGTGAGAGAGTGAGGGGATGAGAGATTGAAGGGTGTTGAGAGAGGGAGTGTTGAGAGGGGGACGGTGAGAGAGAGAGGGAGTGAGAGAGAGGGTTGAGAGAGAGTGGGGTGAGAGAGAGGGTGTGAGAGAGAAGGTGTGAGAGAGGGGTGAGAGAGAGGGGTGAGAGAGAGGGGGTTGAGAGAGAAAGAGAGGGGTGAGAGAGAGAGGGGAAGAGAGAGCAAGAGAGGGGTGAGAGAGAGAGAGGGGAAGAGGGAAAAATAGAGGGGTGAGAGAGGGGAACAGAGAGAGAGGGGTCAGTGAGGGGGTGAGAGAGTGAGGGGATGAGAGAGTGAGGAGGTGTTGAACGAGGGATTGGTGAGGGGGGTGAGAGAGAGAGGGGGTGAGAGAGAGGGGTGAGAGAGCGGGGTTGAGATAGAGAGGGGTTGAGAGAGAGAAGGGGTTGAGAGAACGAAGGGGGGTGAGAGAGAGGGGTTGAGAGGGGGGAGAGAGAGTTAATAGGGTGTGAGAGAGAAGGTGTAATAGAAAGGTGGAGAGAGAGTGGAATGAGAGAGGGGGTGAGAGAGGGGGGCTGAGAGAAGGGGGTGCAAGAGAGGGTGGGTGAGAGTGGGAGGGGATGAGAGAGATGGGCTGAGAGAGAGAGGGGATGAGATAGGGAGAGTGTGAGAGATGAGGGATGCGAGTGGTGGGGAATGTGGGACGGGATGAGAGAGGGAGGGTGAGAGAGAGGGGTGTGAGAGAGAGGGGGGTGAGAGAGAGGAGTGAGAGTGGGGGGAGAGGGGTGAGAGAGGGGGAGAGGGAGAGAGAGGAGGGAGAGAGGGAGGGTGTGAGAGTGGGAGGGTGTGAGAGAGGGACGGGATGAGAGAGGGAGGGCGTGAGAGAGGGGGGTGTGTGAGAGAGAGAGGTGAGAGAGAGGGTGAGAGAGAGAAGTGAGAGTGGGGGAGAGAGAAGGGGAGAGAAGGTAAGAGAGTTAGAGTTGTGAGAGAAAGATACGGGTGACAGAGAGAGGGGTTTGAGAGAGAGAGGGGGTGTGAGAGGGGGGTGAGAGGGGTGAGAGGGCGAGGTGGGTGAGGGGGTGTGTGGGGATGGGGTGGGAGAGAGAGGTGTGTGAGAGAGAGCTGGGTGAGAGGGGGTGTGGGGGGCTGAGAGAGAGAGGTGGGTGAGAGAGACAGAGTGAAGGTGAGAGAGAGGTTGGTGAGAGATGGGGAATGAGAGAGAGGGGAGGGTGAGAGAGAGGTGGGGTTGAGAGAGAGAGCGACGGGAGTGAGAGAGAGAGGGTAGGAGAGAGAGGAAGAGAGAGAGAGAGGGTGAGAATGAGAGGGGTGAGAGAGAAATTTAGAGAGGGGTGTTGAGAGGGGGAGAGAGAGAGGTTGAGAGAGACGGGGTGAGAGAGGTTTTGAGAGAGAGAGGTTAAGAGAGAGACTGCGGAAAGAGGGGGTGAGAGAGAGAGAGAGGGGGTTAGAGAGAGACGGGAGAGAGAGGGGTTGAGAAAGATGGGTTGCAAGAGAAAGGAGGTGAGGGGGAGGACTGAGAGTTAGAGATGGAGAGAGAGAGAGCGACAGACAGAGAGAGATAGAGCAAGAGTGAGAGTGACAGACAGAGAGAGCATGAGCGACTGAGAGAGAGAGCACGAGCGAGAGAGCGAACGAGAGAGACCGTGAGATAAGAGAGAGCGGGAGGCAAGAGAGAGGGAGAGAGGCAGGGAGAGAGAGAGAGCGTGAGAAGAGGGTGAGAGAGTGAGAGAGAGACCGCAAGAGGAAGAGAGCAAGCGGAAGAGCTAGACAGAGAGAGAGAATGTGAGAGAGAGAGAGGGGGTGAGAGAGGGGTGCGAGACAGAGGGGCGAGAGAGGAGGGGAGAGAGGACGAGAGAGAGGGGGCGAGGGAGGAGGAGGGAGGGGGAGAGGGAGAGGGGGTGGGATTGGGGGCAGAGAGAGGGCACAGAGAGGGGGTAGAGAGATGGCGGAGAGAGGGGGAGAGATGGAGGAGAGGGGGAGAGAGGGGGTGAGAGAGCGGGGGAGAGAGGGGGGAGAGAGGGGGATGAGGTGGGTGAGAGAGAGAGGGTGAGAGAGAGGGGTTGAGAGAGTGGGGTAAGAGAGAAAGGGGTGAGGGAGAGATGGGTGAGAAAGGGAGAGAGGTCTGAGAAAAGGAGAGAGGGGGAGATAGAGAGAGGGGGGAGAGAGAGAGAGAGAAGGTCAGAGAAAGAGTGAATGTGAGGGGGTGAGAGAGAGGAGGTGGGAGAGAGAGTGGGAGAGAGAGGGGGTAAGAGAGAGGGATTGAGAGAAAGGAGGAGAGATAGAGAAAGTGTGAGAGAGAAACGGGGACAGCGAGATAAAGAGGGATGAGAGAGATGGGACGCGAGAGAGAGAGAGTTAAAGAGGTGAGAGAGAGGGTGAGATAGACAATGAATGATGGGTTGAGAGAGAGAGAGACAGACAGACAGAGAGAGCGAGTGAACAGATGAGACAGTTAGAGGGGTGTGAGGGAGATGGGATGAGAGAGTGGGCGCTAGAGAGACAGAGCGAGAGCAAGGAGGAGGGAGGAAGAAAGGGGTCAAATGAGATAGAGAAATGGGGTGAACGAGGGAAAGAGGGTGCGAGAGAGGGGGTATACAGAGAGAAAGAGAGCGGGAGTGTGAGACAGAGCGCGAGAGGGAAGGGGAATGAGAGAGAGAAAAAGGGAGCGAGAGACAGGAGGGGATGAGAGAGAGGGCGGGGGAGAGAGAGGGTGTAAAGGGGAGAGAGGGTGAGGGATGACAGAGGGAGGCGTGAGAGTGAGAGAGCAGGGTGGAGAGAGAGGGGGTGAGAGAGAGTGAGGGAGAGAGAGATAACAAGGTGAGAGAGAAAGGGTGTGTGAGAGAGAGAGGCAGTGAGAGAGAAGGGGGTGAGAGTGATAGGGGGTGCAAGAGAGCGTGGGTGAGAGCAGGAGGGGCTGTGAGAGAGGGATAAGATAGGGAGAGTGTGAGAGAGGAGGGATGAGAGTGGGAGGGGGAAGACGGACGGGATGAGAGAGGGAGGGTGAGAGAGGGGTGTGTGAGAGAGAGGGGTGAGAGAGAAGGGTGAGAGAGGGAGTCTTTAGAGAGGGTCACAGCATTTGGGTTTTAATTCCACCCTAAGAGAGTCCTACCTCGCAGATCCTGGGGATTGACAAACTTTAACCCCAGGCTTCAAACCTGTTTTAAAAATGACAGGGGCACAATCTGACAGGAGCCAGTTAACCAGAGGCCCCTAAAACCCAGGGTCCCCCAGAGGAGATTAAACCTCGGGGTAAATAAACACACAACTCACGTGGGCCCCCACGGGGTGCAGCCTGTCGAACAGGCCTCAGGCCTCAGGCCCGTGGTCCCCCTCTGGAGGTTGTTCTTTCCTGGCCTCGAACATTTTGGATCTTCACGTTGCAGCTTTCCAAACAAAGGTTCCTCGGGATAAAAGAGGGAAAAGATTAGTTGAAAGGGGGAGCAAGAGCATTTTGGAGGCAAGTTACACAGCAAGATCCCAGGGTTAAAAGCAGCTCTGCCCAGCTCCAATGTATTAATGTATGTAACACAGTCAGCAGTTGGGATGGAACATGGTGTGGGAGCAGATCTTCCCAGGGATTGGAGGGGGATAGTGAGGGAAAGGCATCAGATTCTTACACTCTGCAGTGACCTGGGATCAATTGCCTATTACTGAAAACAGTTCCCAACTTGTATGTGGCTGTAGCTCCCTCCAGTCTGAAACCCTCATTACCCTTTATCCTGTCTCCTCTCTCTGAGCCAATGGTGTCTTCATTCTGTTACTGACCCTTCAGTCCCACTGGTATCATTTTTTCTCACCTTCTCTCATCCACGTGAAGGAATTGGACCCTGACAATTCCATTTACACTGTCTCCCATCAATCTTCATAGGATCCATATCACAGAGGTTAGACAGTGTTCCCAGCAAACACTCCCAGGGCAGAGGGAGCACAGGGTTCCAGACAAAATAAAGCTCCCATTAAACTGTCCCCATTTAAATCCCCAGGGCAAGTAGAGAATGGGGTCAGATACAGAGTAAATCTCCCTCTACACTGCAACATTTCAAATTCCCAGGCCATTTTGAGCTCGGCGTTAGGTACTGATTAAATCTCCCACATCCCCCATCCTGTTCACATCAAACTCAATCAGGATAGCTCCATCACTGGGTTAGATACAGAGGATGTGTCTGTTTGGATTTCAGCCCCAATCCAGTTGGTGATGATCACGGCCTTGCTAAATGTGTTTGGGAATGGGGAAGCAGCTGCAAGCAGTGTGATGGTGGGATAGTGGGGAGCAGAGCTGTCTTCCAAACCAGTTGATTTGGGTTCGATTCCTAGCCATCACAGTGTCGTGGTTTGTAAACGGCCTTTTAAAGGTGAGACACTGGTATAAATCGAGGAAATAAATCTTTCATTCTGTGGTAAAATGGGTCTGTCAGATTGCTCCTTGCTTTACCTGGCGATGGTTCCTGTGAATTGCCATGTGGAACCGGGCAGCATTGCTCAGCATCTCGGAAGCTTTCCCCTCTGCTGATTCCCATTTCTCATTGAAACATTGGTTGCAGCTCAAGGATGGGTTTGTTTTGTTCGAAAAGTGAGAGACTGCTTCCGTCAGGAACCTGAAATAATTACAGAAGCCGCTGGAAACACTGAACAGTTCCAACAGCTTCTGTAGTGGTGGGGAGGGAGGATTAATGTGTCAAATCTACACAAGGATAATATAAACTCCAGCCACAAAACAATCAGAAATCCTGACTCTGCAAACATCCTTGTAAATCTTTTCTAAATCTTTACAAGTTTCACACCATCCTCCCGATAGCAGAAAGACCAGAATTGTGTGGTTTATGGAATGTTATGATATCCGAACAGTTGCTGCTTATAGTTAAATAATGTTCATTTAGTTCAGGTTTCCAATCTGTTTCGGTTTGTCCAATCTTTCTTCCTTATGTTTGTGTTACAACGATAGTGTGGAGTAAAGTGTGTTTTGATTCAAACCTGGCAGTTCGACCAATCACATTGTAACGCCTTACACTTCCCATCAGGAAATCAGGAAAAGGGGTCTAGACCATTTTCTTAAGGCAGAGGAGTTTGGTCTGGTTCATAACATCCTCAATGTCATCAATCCATGTCCCTCCAGCCCTGAGCAATGATGTTTACAGATTAATGGAGGATACACAGGCACATTAATCGGTATTATCTTGGACAGGAGTCATTTGGGAATGATATTCCTCAGACCATCAACTCTCAGCTCGGCCAAGGATAAAGGCCAGGAATCCGGCACAATTGGGAAACAGACCATTTCCCGGGAGACTGAGAGGTCACTGACAGAGCGGGAGCTGGAGAGTCAGGAACAGAATAACAGGGACAGTCCGCTCTGTTCACTGACCCTTCACCCCTCAGTGAATCCAGTGCCAGGAATGACTGCTATTAGTCAGACTGACAGAATGTGATCAGATACACACACTGTCCTAACACATCATCAATAGCGCCCAGTTCCCACCCTGTCTCAGCTCATCTGCCCCTCTGCCATCTTCAATATTTTAATCGGGGCAGCATTAAGTGCCGTGCTTTGAGCTGAGCTGTATTACCTTCTGTACTCTCTCTCTAAACGGCTCCAAATCCCCCCGATCCCTCTCCGGTTTAAGATGCTCCTTGACATTTGCCCCAATGAATGAGGTAGACCCTCACCTGACCCAATATCCCCTTCGGTTGGTCAACATCTACTGTATTTAAAACAAGGAACTGCAGATCCTGGAGAGCTGACAGATAACACAGAAATTAGTGGGAGCGGCCTCATTTGTGGGAGAAATCCGAGTGAACCTCTAGAGTCCAGGGATTGTCCTTCAGAACTGAAGGGATCTGATGCTGATGCTGTCAGACCTGCTGAGCTCCCCCAGCAGTTTCTGTTTGTATTTCAGTCCCAATCCAATTGGTCCTGATCATGGCCTTGTGAATAGCTTGCCAATTACTGGGAAATGGTTGGATATGTCTCTTTCCCAGCAGATAACCCGGACTCAAACCCCTGGCCATCGCACTGTTGCACTTTGAAAGCAATCTTAAACGGGGAAAAACGCCGAGATGGAATGAATGAGATTGGACTCTCCAAGGTTTCCCAAACACGGCCACATTAGGGGGACAGGGTGGGTCCCACCTGCTATTACATACTCAGAGCTGGATTACAGGATTAGTGCTCATGTGCCTGACTGGGATAGTTCAGCTGAGACAAGATGCTCTGGAGAAATTCCCCAAGGTTCCTTCCAGAGCAGCTTCCAGACCCACGGCACTATCATGTGGAATGCTGAACACAGCAGATACACGGGAACACCACCAGGTGACAATTCCACATCAAGCCACTCCCCACCCTGGTTTGGAAAAAACATCTCAGTCCCACAAGTGCCATTGGCTGGAAATCCTGGAACTCCCTCCCTTACATCATTGTGGGTTTATCTGCAGCAAATAAATGGCAGCAGTTCAAGGCAATAACTCACCGTCACATTCACCAGAGCAATTATATCTGAGCAATCGGTGGGGACCCAGCGGCAATGACCCAAACACATTAATGAATCACAAAATAAAGCTCAGTATTTGGGACCCGTGTGCTCCAGTGCTGAGTATCTGAATCAATTGGGTCGATATTCTAGTAAATTCAAAGGTGGTTTCATTGGAATGTCTCAGATTGTGAAGATGCTTGAGAGGGGAGATGCTGAGAAATTAATCCTGTGGGTCTGGGAATCTGAAACACAATAACACAGTGTCAGGAGTTGCTGGAAAAGCTCAGCTGGTCAGGCAGCATCTGTGCAGAGAAATCAGCGTTAATGTTATAGCATCCGCAGTTCATTCGGGTTTGATTTCCACCCTCTCAGGGTAAGGGGCAGGTTATTTGGGACTGAGATGAGGAGACAGCGCTTCACTCTAAGGCTCTGTCAGACCTGCTGAGCTTCACCAGCAATTTCTTATTTGGATTTCAGCCCCAATCCAGTTGGTGATGATCACGGCCTTGTTAGGTGTGTTTGGGAATGGGGAGGGAGGTGCTAGCAGGGTGATGGTGGGATAGTGGGGAGCACAGCTGCCTTCCAAGCCGTTGACACGGGTTCGGCTACCGGCCGTCGCAGTGTTGCGGCTTTTAAATCAGTTTCGAAAGGAAAGCCACCGGGCTAAAACCGGATCTGTCAGATTGCTCCTTCCTTTTCCTGGTGATGGTTCCTGTGAATTGCAGTGTAGAACCGGGCAGCATTGCTCGGCATCTCGGAAGCTTTCCCCTCTGCTGCTTCCCATTTCTTATTGAAATATTGGGTACAGCACAAGGATGGGTTTGTTTTATTCGAAAAGTGAGAGACTGCTCCCATAAGGAACCTGAAATAATTAAGAAGCCGCTGGAAACACTGAACAGTTCCAACAACTTCTGTAGTGGTGGGGAGGGAGGGTTAATGTGTCAAATCTACACAGGGATAAAATAAACTCCAGCCTCAAAACAGTCAGAGTTCCTAAGTTTTACAAACATCCGTATAACATTTTTCTGAGCCATCAATTCCCCTTAAACCCTTCCAATGTGGAATAGAATCTTTCTGATTCTCACTTTGAGAGATGTCCCTCAGTGAGCTCATCCACCATTCTTTCCATTTCACAGGGGACCCACTATCCGCAGTCTCCAGTCAAATGACCTGAACTCAGACTCACAGAGATCTTAAAGAGTGAGACAATGCAGATAGGAAGTGTATTTCATTTCTGTTTCTGAGTCCAATCTTCACTCAGTGAGACAGAGTCAGGTATTGAAGGCTCCAACAAGAGCTGGATTCTGCTTCTGGTGATTGTCTTCATTCAGTGAGAAGGAGGGCCGTGGGCCAGAAGGAGCTCATCATTGTGCTTCGGGTTGTCTGCTCAGTCTGCAGCATTGCAGCCCGTGGGAGCAGGGCAGTGGGAAAGGTACCTCGTGTGGACTGCAATAGGACTTTCCACACATTGTTCCAGGTCAGTTACAGAGCTCCAGGAATTCTGAATGAGGATCGGAAAAATGCATTGATTGAAGGAGGAGGATCAGGAAAACAGGATAAAGCTGATGAGATCAGCAGGATTTCTCGATCTAACTCTGTGCCATACTTTATTTTCTGCTTCATAAATCTACAATCCTGAGCTCAACCCACTCAGAGCAATATAAACCCGGAAACAAATCATTCAGTCCAACACATCCATGCTGAACTGATATCCGATGTAAATCTCATTCTATTTGTCAGAATTTGGCCCATGTTCCTCTGAACCCTTTTTAATTCCTACACCCACCCAGACACCTTTTAAATGTTGTAATTGTACCAGCCTCCACTACTTCCTCTGGCAGCTCATGCACACAGTGCCCTCTGTGTGAAAAAGATTCCCCTTAGGTCCCTTTTATGTTTCCCCTCTCAACTTTAACATCTGCCATCTGCTTCTGGACTCCCCCACCACAGGGAAATCACCTTGCCTTTTTACCCTATTGAGGCCATTCATGATTTTGTCAACATCTAAAGGTTACCCCTCAGCCACTGACGCACCAGGGATAATAGCCCCAACCTATAATGTCTTAACCTCCAGCACAAACCCTCCAACCTTGGCAACATCCTTGTAAAACTTTTCTCAACACTGTAAAGTTTCACAACATCCCTCTTACAGGATGGAGTCCAGAATTGCACATTATATACCAAAGGTGGCCGAACCAATACCACAGTGGTTAGCACTGCTGCCTCACAGCGCCGGTGACCCGGGTTCAATTCCCACCTCAGGCGACTGATTTTGTGGAGTTTGCACATTCTCCCCGTGTCTGCGTGGGTTTCCTCCGGGTGCTCCGGTTTCCTCCCACAGTCCAAAGATGTGCAGGTTAGGTGAATTGGCCATGCTAAATTGCCCATAGTGTTAGGTAAAGTGTAGGGGTATGGGTGGGTACGCTTCGGCGGGGCGGTGTGGACTTGTTGGGCCGAAGGGCCTGTTTCCACACTGTAAGTAATCTAATCTAATCTAATCTAATCTAATCACGCAACATGACCTCCCAACTCCTTTACACAATTAACTGAGCAATAAAGACAAAACTGCCAAACGCTTTCTTCACTATCCTATCGAAATGTTA
The DNA here is from genome assembly GCF_047496795.1 of Chiloscyllium punctatum. Classification (NCBI taxonomy): domain Eukaryota; kingdom Metazoa; phylum Chordata; class Chondrichthyes; order Orectolobiformes; family Hemiscylliidae; genus Chiloscyllium; species Chiloscyllium punctatum. The sequence continues at coordinate 13,233,075 of NC_092755.1, read as the reverse complement.
GTCCACCTTCAACAATCTATGAAGCTGCACTCCAGGTCTACTTGTTTAGCAACATCCCTAGTACCTTGCCATTAAGTGTATATGTCCTGCTCTCTTTTGCCTTTCCAAAATGCAGCACCTCACATTTATCTAAATTAGTCTCCATCTGCCACTCCTCGGCCCATTGGCCCATCTGATCAAGATCCCGTTGTCATCTGAGGTAACGATTTTCACTACCCTCGACACCTCCAATTTTACTGTCATCTGCAAACTTACTATCCATTTGTCCCATAGCCACATCCAAATCATTTATATAAATGACAAAACAACAGTGGACCCAGCACCAATCCTTGCGCACACCGCTGGTCACAGGCCTCCAGTCTGAAAAGCAACCCTCCCCCACCACCTTCTGTCTTCAACCTTCAATAAAAAGAAGTGTTGCAAGCATCAGTTAACTGGAGATTCAGATCAGTGCATAACGAAATGAAAAAAAAATGCAGGGCATCATTAATTGGAGAATTCATGCAGGTGCTATATAATTTCGAAGTGGGAGAATTGGTGCAGTTCCAGGATGTGTGCAGGATACGGAAATGCGGGAAATAGCCATAAATAGAGTCATACAATCATAGAGATTTACAACACAGAAACAGATCCTTCGGTCCAACTTGTCCATGCCACAATTAAGGAAATCTGGCAGCGCTCAAATAAATTGGAGAATCATTGCAAGGAACGACTTACTGGGAGAATTGGGGAACGGCTTATCGAAATGTGAGAAATGTAACAGGGCATCAGTTAATGGGAGAATTGGTGCAGTGTAACACTAAATGGGAGAATTCGGGCAGGACAATACTCGATGGGAGATTGAGAGTTGGACACCCCTAAATTGTTCAAGGACATCACTCAGTATGAGGTTTGGTGTAAGGCAACACTGTAACGAGAACTTGTTCCGGACTTCAGTAATTTCGGAAAGTTGTGCTCAGCAACACTGAATTGAAGAATTGGTGTGGGGCATCAGTAAAAGAGAGACCTGTACAGGGTGCTGATAACTTCGAGAATTGGAGCAAATGGGAGAAACACGGGCAGTGAATCAGTAAATAGGACCAATGTTGCAAAGGATTAGTGGTCCAGATGCAATACAGTGCACCAGGAAATGGGGGAGTTGGTGCAGTTCACCACTAAAGGGAAGATATGTGTAGGATCGGTAATTTGGAGATTTCATGCAGGAATCGCAAGATTAGAGAATTCTGGCAGCAGACTACTAAATGAGAGAATTTTTGCAGGGAAATACTGAATGGAAGACCTGGTGCACAGTGGAGCTCAATTACAGAATGGGTGCTTGGCACCAGTAAATGGGAGAATTAGAGTAGGGCACCCTTCATTGGTAGAATCTTCTAGGGCATCAGTAAATGGAAGGATTAGTACAGGGGTATGAGTAAATGGGAGATTTGGTGGGAAACAATAAATGGGATATTCGGTGCACAGTGCCATTACATTAGAAAATTGGTGGGAGTGTCAATATATTAGAAAAGTGGAGCACAATTTCTCTAAATTGGGGAATAGGGGCCAGGGAATTAATAAAAAGAAGAAATGTTGCAAGCATCGGGAAATTGGAGATTCAGTTCAGTGCATCACGAAATGAAAACAAATCAGCAAGACATCCGTACGTGAAAGAAGTGTTTCAGAGAACAATTAAATGGAAGGAATTGATACAGGATAACAATAATTGGAGAATTCATGCAGATGCTATTAAATTCTAAATGGGAGGACTGGGGCAGGATAACATCAATGGGTGAGTTGGTGAAATTCCCGAATTAGTCCAGGATTGGTAAATGGGAGAATTGGTGCAGGGAAGTGGAGCACTAATTACAGCCTTAGAGATGTACAGCACGGAAACAGACCCTTCGATCCAACTTGTCCACGCCTAAATTTAAGAATTCAGGCAGAGCTCCACTAAATTGGAGAATCATTGCAAGAAACTACTAAATGAAAAAAAACTGGGAAAGTGATTATGGAAATGTGAGAATTTGCAACTGGGCTTCAGATAATGGTTAATTAGTGCAGTTCAGCACTGAATGGGTGAGTCGTGCTGTGTTGCACTAAATGGAAGAATTGGGGCAGGGCCATACCTCTTGGGAGATTTAGAGTAGGGCACCCCTAAATTGGGCGAGGGCATCAGTCAGTATGAGGATTGGTGTAAGGCAACACTGAATGGAGAACTTGTTCAGGATGTCAGTAATAGGGGGAAATGGTGCTCAGCAACACGGGATTGGAGAATTGGTGCGGGCCATCAGTAAATGAGAGAGCTGGTGAGCAGTGGAGCTAAATTAGAGAATTGGTGCATGGCAACAGTAAATGGGAGAATTAGAGTAGCGCACCCTTAAATGGTAGAATCGGGCTCGGGCATCAGTAAATGGAAGGATTAGTACAGGGATATGAGTAAATGGGAGATTTGGTGGGAAACAATAAATGGGAGATCTGGTACACAGTGCCGTTACATTAGAAAATTGATGGGAGTGCCAATATATTGGAACATTGAAGCTGAGCATGTCTAAATTGGGGAATAGGGGCCAGGGATTCAATAAAAAGAAGAAATGTTGCAAGCATCAGTAAATAGGAGATTCAGTTCAGTGCATTACTGAATGAAAAAAAAATTCAGCAGGGCATCGTACGTGGAAGATGTGTGTCAGGGAACAACTAAATGGAAGGAATTGATGCAGAGCAACAATAATTGGAGAATTCATGCAGGTGCCATTAAATTCTAAGTGGGAAAATAGATTTATAAATACAAATCAAGCCTTAGCAATGAATAAAGGACCCAAGAACAGGGAAGGAAATGGTAATCTATCGGTCTCATCTCACCGGAGAGAAATCAGTGGGTAAAAACTGCGTTTTTGATGTGATTGCTACCTGAATAATTAAACACCAGTTCAATTAAAGAGGCAATTCACATCCAATGAAGTAAACTATTGCTGACCGAATAAACACAGTCCAGTTCTGGATGCAATAACAGCAGAACATGATCACGTTACCCCACTGGTATGTTTGTGACACCATAGTCTTCCCAGACCATAGGGACTGATCTCTTCATTACAGAGAGAAACGACTCATGGTGATTTGACCAGAGGGCCCTCAGACCTCAGGCAAGAGAAGCATTTGAGAACGAGAGTCCTTCATGGTAATCTTAAACTGGTAATGGGAACTGAACCCATGCTGTTCGCATCAGACTGCTCTGTAAACCAACAATACAGCCAACTCAGCTAAACTGTTTCCCCCTTACTGGAGTGTCACGTGTGGGGATGAATAATTGAATCCCTTGCTACACACAGTGCAGGTGAACGGGCTCTTCCCACAATGTGTTTGTTGGTGTTTCATCAAATCATTGCTCCTCATAAAGCTCTTCTCACAGTCAGAGCATTGACATGTTCTCTCATTGATGTGAACAAAGCCATAGCTGCTGAGATTGGAGAACCGAGAGAACCCCTTCCCACACAAGGAGCAGGGAAAAGGTGGGAATGTGCTGCTGCTCACTGAGTACACCTGACTAAGTGAGTCCCTTCCTACACTCAGTGCAGGTGGACAGTCTCTCTCTCTCTCTCTCTACTATGGCCACGCTCGTGTATTTGAGGCTTTGCTGATTTAATAAATCCCTTCTCCCACACAGAGCAGATGATTGGTCTCTCTCCAGTGTCAATCAACGGTTGACATTAGGCTGAACTGGGAAGTTTATTCCTTCCCAAAAAGAGCAGACAACACTTCTCTCCCGATGATGAAGACATTTGTCTGACATTAGGCTGGATCCCCAAATGAATACCTTCCCACACATGGAACAGCTGAATACCTTCTCCCCCATGGGAACGGGCTGATGTTAAATTATGACCATTGAATTTAAGACCTTTACACATCTTAAAGTTTCTTTTTTTCCCACAATCAGGGGAACGTCTCTTGTCAGTGTGAACCCACTGGTGTTACATGAAGCTGGATGACAGAGTAAATCCCTCCCCACACATAGAGCAGGGGAACAGTCTCTCCCCAGAATGTCTGTGTCAATGAGTCTCCAGCTGGTCTGGGGATTTGCAATCCTTCTCACAATCCAGACAATTTCCATGGAGCTGATCTCCTCACATTTCTCCAAGTTGGATAATCTGTTGAATCCTTTCCCATAAACTCAACATATTTATGGCTTCTCTGTCTGTGTATTTTTAAAGAATGTTAACTGGATAATGTTAAATAATTTCTGCAGTCAGTTTAGTGGAACATTCACACTGTTTTGTGCGTGTGTGTGTGTGTGTGTGTGTGTGTGTGTGTGTGTGTGTGTGTGTGTCGGTCTGTCTGTGTTGGCACCTTACCACTCACAATGTTTTTTTGAAATCTTTGCTGACAGACATACCAGATAAACATGTTCCCTTTATGTCCAAATGAATTAAGTGACTCTGTTGGATCTTTATATCATGTTTTATTTGACTCACTCATCTTCAATTATTTCAATCTATTTCTCTATGAAAATATTTTCCAATATTATTGCGGTCCATACAGGGTAAAATCTCAGAACAAACAAATCCAATTTCAGAAAGACATCCTTCCTCTATTCTATACCTCCTTCCAAATGATCCAATCACATCAAAAGATGCAAAAAGCACTATCAAAAGCAAAAAAGAATGTTCCTGAATAAATCAGGTTGTTGTTCCCAATATCTCTGAGACATTGTGTGTTCTGAGGTGCAAACCTGTTGTGGGATGTACCTCACCAACTGGTGGACAGCACAGCCCCCTATCCAGAAGGATGTTACACAAGAAATGATCCCCTTTGCTGCTACTGTACATCAATGGGGAAGAAAGGGAATGGGGAAGGTTGTTGGCAATCAGGAGTGCTGTTTTGTCCCACATGTTGGTGAGCTTCTTGTGTTGTTGAAGCAGCATTCAACCAGGCAAGAGGAGAGGATTCTGTAACACACCTGACTTATGTCTTGTAAGGTGGGCAGGCAGGAGGTAAGTTGAGCGCTGTGAGAGTTTTTGCCTCTGCCCTGATCTTGTATCAATTGCATGGTTAGTCCTGTTCATGTTGCTCATGGAGGATTCAACAATGATATTGCTGTGGAATGTCAACAAGGGATACTCAGATATTCTCTTGTTGAAGATGGTCTTTGCCAGGCACGGATGTGATTCTGCTGTTATTTACCATTTGTACAAATTTTAGATCCAGGCTAGGTCTTGCTACATATGGATATGCCGTTTTTGAGAAAATGTTTAGCTCAGGTTGAGGTTCAGGTTGTAAGATTGTTCTCAATGAGAACAAACCTACCAGCTCAGCGAGCAAACTTACAACCTGAACATATGGATATGCGCTACATCAGTATCGGAGCAGTTGAAAATGATGTTGACTATTGTCCAATCGTTAACCAACATCCCCACTTCTGTAGGGAAAGTGATTGACGAAGCAGCTGAAGATGGTTGACCCTGAGGCTCCACCCTGAGGAACTCCCCTCGAACGAACAAGGCCTGGATTCTCAAGCCCCACCTGCTTCACAAGTGGGACATGACACGTCTGAACAGGTTGGTTAAAAATGACACCTGCAGAAAACTCCAGGGATTCAAGTAGACTGCTGTTTGTTTCAGAGATCACCTGAGGGTGAACTGTTATAAAGCTATCGCCCTGGACACTGCACCACCCGGGCAATGGGTTCTGAAGAAGATGTACACAGGACTGGAATGGTTCACTCTGTTTCTCTGCTCACATTCCTGCCAGACCTGCTGACTTCCTACAGCACTTTCTGATTTGATTTGGATGTGAGCATAAGAGGTACAGTTAGTAAGATTGCAGAAGACACCAAAACTGGAGGTGTAGTGGACAGCGAAGAAGGTTACCTCAGATTACAACAGGATCTTGACCAGATGGGCCAATGGGCTGAGAAATGGCAGATGGAGATTAATTCGGATAAATGCAAGGTTCTGGAATTTCGGAAAGCAAATCTTAGCAGGACTTATACATTTAATGGTAAGGTCCAAGGGAGTGTTGCTGAACAAAGAGACCTTGGAGTGCAGGTTCATAGCTCCTTGAAAGTGGAGTCGCAGGTAGATAGGATAGTGAAGAAGGCGTTTGGTATGCTTTCCTTTATTGGTCAGAGTATTGAGTACAGGAGTTGAGAGGTCATGTTGCGGCTGTACATGACATCAGTTAGGCCACTATTGGAATACTGTGTGCAATTCTGGTCTCCTTCCTATCGGAAAGATGTTGTGAAACTTGAAAGGGTTCAGAAAAGATTTACAAGGATGTTGCCAGGATTGGAGGATTTGAGCAAGAGGGAGAAGCTGAACAGGCTGGGGCTGTTTTCCCTGGAGTAGCGGAGGCTGAGGGGTGACCTTACAAAGGTTTACAAAATCATTAGGGGCATGGATAGGATAAATAGACAAAGATTTTTCCCTGGGGTGGGGGAATCCAGAACTAGAGGGCATAGGTTTAGGGTGAGAGGGGAAAGATATAAAAGAGACCTAAGGGGCAACATTTTCACACAGAGACCAGAAGACATAGGAGTGGAAGTAAGGCCATTCGGCCCATCGAGTCCACTCCGCCATTCGATCATGGCTGCTGGGCACTTCAACTCGAATTACCCACATTCTCCCCGTAGCCCTTAATTCCCCGAGGGTGGTGAGTGCATGGAATGAGCTGCCAGAGATGTGGTGGAGGCTGGTACAGTTGCAATATTTAAAAGACATCTGGATGGGTATATGAATAGGAAGGGTTTGGAGGGATATGGGCCGGGTGCTGGCAGGTGGGACTAGATTGGGTTGGGATATCTGGTCGGTATGGACAGGTTGGACCGAAGGGTCTGTTTCCATGCTCTACATCTCGATGATTCGAGTCTCAGATTTTCAGCATCTGCATGAATCACCCTCAGGCCCCGCCCAGGGACGTCACGTATCACGCTGCGCATGCGTCCACATTCCCGGCCAAGATGGCGACTGTTCACCTCGGAGCTGCAAAACATTTACCCAGAAGTTATTTTTCAAGGTGCTCGCTTCTCTCTGGAAGGGTTTATTCTCGGTCTGAATCCCTCTGTCCAGCTCCTGCAGCCTTACCGTCTGGAAAGGCGCGTCTCTTCCCGTTTCCCACGGAGACAGACCCGGCACTGCGACTGCACCGTCCTCGCCTGTAGTGTGTATAGAGGGTATTCCCCACCGCGGGGAATGCTGGGTAGGTACTCCGCCATTGAGGAGATGAACACAGAAGATTCATTCTGTTCATTAATAATTTTATCTTTTCTGTATTCCAATCTTCTGCTATCCAAATAATCTTTGGAAGAACAAGATTAGCGGTTAGATAAACATCTTAAAATTTGAAGCATCTATCAAATCTCTCAAGTCATCTCTACAACATAAACTTGTCATTAAAATACTAATTCTCTCAAATCATTTGGTCAATTCCCGTCCTCAACTGATGGTGGTAGATTTTGGAAACTCCTTTAACAGGTGGATGTTTAACACTCAAGCCAAGGGCTTGTTTATTCTGAATGTCTCTCAACAGGTTTCTTTTATCATCTCATTTTATAGAGAAGTAGAATTAATGAAAACTGAAGTGTTTGCCTGATGCCAGTTCTGTGCTAGCTTCTCGGCTACAAGTTCCAGCCAGAGAGTATACTGTCACCTCCTCCAAACACTCCATCCCTCCCATCACTGTCACCTCCGCCAAACACTCCAACCCTCCCTATAACTGTCACCTCCTCCAACCACTCCAGCCCTCCCTACCACTGTCACCTTATCCAAACACGCCAACCTTCCCTATCACTATCACCAGCTCAAACATGCCAACCCTCCCTATCACTGTCACCTCCTCCAGACACTCCAACCCTCCATATCATTGTCACCTCCACCAAACAGGCCAACCCTCCCTATCACTGTCACCACCTCCAGACACTCCAACCTTCCCTATCACTGTCACCACCTCCAAACACTCCAACCCTTTCTATCACTGTCACCTCCTCCAAATACGCCAACCCTCCAATCCACTGTCACCTCCTCCAGACACTCCAACCCTCCCTATCACTGTCACCTCCTCCAAACAGGCCAACCCCCTATCACTGTCACCTCCTCAAACACGTCAACCCTCCCTATCACTGTCACCTCCTCCAACCACTCCAACCATCCCTATCACTGTCACCTCCTCCAACCACTCCAACCCTCCCTATCACTGTCACCTCCTCCAGACACTCGAACCCTTTCTATCACTGTCACCTCCTCCAAACACTCCAACCCTCCCTATCACTGTCACCTCCTCCAGTATCATCAACCCTCTCTCTCACTGTAACCTCCTCAATATACTCCACCCTCCGTATCGCTGTCACCTCCTCGAATCACTCCATCCCTCCCGATCACTGTCACGTCCTCCATATACTCCAACCCTCTCTACCACTGTCACCTCCTCCAAACAGGCCAACCCTCCCTATCACTGTCACCTCCTCCAAACACGCAACCCTCCCTACCACTGTCAACTCCTCCAAACAGGCCAACCCTCCCTATCACTGTCACCTCCTCCAAACACTCCAACCCTCCCTACCACTGTCACCTCCTCCAAACAGGCCAACCCTCCCTATCACTGTCAACTCCTCCAAACACTCCATCACTCCCTATCACTGTCACCTCCTCCAGACACTCCAACCCTCCCTATCACTGTCACCTCCTCCAAATATTCCAACCCTCCCTATCACTGTCACCTCCTCCAAACACGTCAACCCTTCCTATCACTGTTACCTCCTCCAAACACTCCAACCTTCCCTTTTGCTGTCACCTCCTCCAGCTACTCCATCTCTCCCTATTACTGTCACCTCCTCCACACACTCCATCTCTCCCTATTACTGTCACCTCCTCCACACACTCCATCTCTCCCTATTACTGTCACCTCCTCCACACACTCCATCCCTCCCTATTACTGTCACCTCCTCCACACACTCCATCTCTCCCTATTACTGACACCTCCTCCACACACTCCATCCCGCCCTATTACTGTCACCTCCTCCACACACTCCATCCCTCCCTATCACTGTCACCTCCTCCAAATACGCCAACCCTCCAAACCACTGTCACCTCCTCCAGACACTCCAAACCTCCCTATCACTGTCACCTCCTCCAACCACTCGAACCCTTTCTATCACTGTCACCTCCTCCGGACACTCCAACCCTCCCTATCACTGTCACCTTCTCCAATCACTCCAACCGTCCCTATCACTGTCACCTCCTCCGGACACTCCAACCCTCCCTATCACTGTCACATCCTCCAGTATCATCAACCCTCCCTCTCACTGTAATCTCCTCAATATACTCCATCCCTCCCTATCACTGTCACCGCCTCCAAATATGCCAACCCTCCCTATCACTGTCACCTCCTCCAGACACTCCAACCCTCCCTATTACTGTCACCTCCTCCAAATATGCCAACCCTCCATATCACTGTCACCTCCTCCAAACATGTCATCCCTCCCTATCACTGTGACATCTCCAGACACTCCATCCCTCCCTATCACTGTCACCTCCTCCAAACACGACAACCCTCCCTACCACTGTCACCTCCTCCAACCACTCCAACCCTCCCTATCACTGTCACCTCCTCCGGACACTCAAACCCCACTATCACTGTCTCTTCCTCCAAACACGCCAACCCTCCCTATCACTGTCACCTCCTCAAACATGCCAACCCTCCCTTTCACTGTCACCTCCTCCAAACACTCTAACCCTCCCTATCACTGTCACCTTCTCCAAACACTCCAACCCTTTCTATCACTGTCACCTCCTCCAAATACGCAAACCCTCCAAGCCACTCACCTCCTCCAGACACTCCAACCCTCCCTATAACTGTCACCTTTTCCAGACACTCCATCCCTCACTATCACTGTCACCTCCTCCACACACTCCAAGCCTCCCTATCACTGTCACCTCCTCCAAATACGCCAACCCCCCCTATCACTGTCACCTCCCCCAAATACGCCAACCCTCCCTATCACTGTCACCTCCTCCAAACACTCCAACCCTCCCTATCACTGTCACCTCCTCCAAACACTCCAACCCTCCCTATCACTGTCACCTCCTCCGGACACTCCAACCCTCCCTACCACTGTCACCTCCTCCAACCACTCCAACCCTCCCTACCACTGTCACCTTCTCCAATCACTCCAACCCTCCCTATCACTGTCAACTCCTCCAGTAACATCAACCCTCCCTCACTGTAATCTCCTCAATATACTCCAACCCTCCGTATCGCTGTCACCTCCTCGAATCGCTCCATCCCTCCCGATCACTGTCAACTCCTCCAACCACTCCAACCCTCCCTATTACTGTCACCTCCTCCACACACTCCATCCCACCCAATCACTGTCACCTCCTCCAGCTCCTCCAACCCTCCCTATCACTGTCACCTCCTCCAAACAGGCCAACACTCCCCATCACTGTCACCTCCTCCACACACTCCATCTCTCCCTATCACTGTCACCTCCTCCACACACTGCATCTCTCCCTATCACTGTCACGTCCTCCACACACTTCATCCCTCACTATCACTGTCACCTCCTCCAGACACTCCATCCCTCCCTATCACTGTCACCTCCTCCAAACACGTCAACCCTTCCTATCATTGTCACCTCCTCCAAACACTCCAACCCTCCCGATCACTGTCACCTCCTCCACACACTCCATCTCTCCCTATTACTGTCACCTCCTCCACACACTCCATCCCTCACTATCACTGTCACCTCCTCCACACACTCCAAGCCTCCCTATCACTGTCACCTCCTCCAAATACGCCAACCCCCCCTATCACTGTCACCTCCCCCAAATACGCCAACCCTCCCTATCACTGTCACCTCCTCCAAACACTCCAACCCTCCCTATCACTGTCACCTCCTCCAAACAGGCCAACACTCCCCATCACTGTCACCTCCTCCAGACACTCCAACCCTCCCTCTCACTGTCACCTCCTCCAAAAAGGCCAACCCTCCCTATTACTTTCACCTCCTCCACACACTCCAACCCTCCCTATTACTGTCACCTCCTCCACACACTCCAACCCTTTCTATCACTGTCACCTCCTCCACACACTCCAACCCTCCCTATTACTGTCACCTCCTCCAGACACTCCAACCCTCCCTCTCACTGTAACCTCCTCAATATACTCCAACCCTCCCTATCACTGTCACCTCCTCCAAACACGTCAACTCTCCCTATCACTGTCACCTCCTCCAACCACTCCAACCCTCTCTATCACTGTCACATCCTCCGGACACTCAAACCCCACTATCACTGTCACTTCCTCCAAACACGCCAACCCTCCCTATCACTGTCACCTCCTCCAAATACGCAAACCCTCCAAACCACTGTCACCTTCTCCAACCACTCCAACCCTCCCTATCACTGTCAACTCCTCCAGTATCATCAACCCTCCCTCACTGTAATCTCCTCAATATACTCCAACCCTCCATATCGCTGTCACCTCCTCCAAATACGCCAACCCTTACTATCACTGACACCTCCTCCAGACACTCCAACCCTCACAGTGCCGTTACGTTAGAAAATTGGTGGGAGTGCCAATATATTGGACAATTGGAGCAGAGCATGTCTAAATTGGGGAATAATGGCCAGGGACTGTTGGTGCACCAGATCTCGCATTTATTGTTTCCACCAAATCTCCCAGTTCCTCATATCCCTGTACTATTTCCTCCATTTACTGATGCCGAAGCCCAATTCTACCATTTAAAGGTGCGCTACCCGAATTCTCCCATTTACTGTTGCCATGCACCAATTCTCTAATTTAGCTCAACTGTGCACCAGGTCTCACATTTACTGATGTCCCGCATCAATTCTCCAATTCAGTGTTGCTGAGCACCATTTCCCCCAATTGCTGATGTCAGGAACAGGTTCTCCATTCAGTTTTGCCTTGCACCAATCCTCATCCTGACTGATGTCCTCGCCCAATTTTAGTGTGCCCTACTCTCATTCCCGCATCGAGTATTGTCCTGTCCCAATTTTCCCATTTACTGCTAAACTGAAACTCTCTCATTTGGTAATAACTGCACCAATTTGCCATTATCTGATGCCCCATTCCAAATTCTCTTATTTCGATAAGCCCTTGCCCAATTCTTCCATTTAGTAGTTCCTTGGAATGATTCTCCAATTTCGCTGAGCGCTGCCAGAATTCTAAAATTGAGTCATAGACAAGTTGGATTGAAGGGTCTGTTTCCATGGTGTACATCTCTATAATTGTATGACGCTATTTATGGTTCCGCTGCGCTGCACCATTTCTCCCATTTACCAATCCTGCACAAATCCTGAAACTGCACCAACTCTCCCATTGACTATTATCCTGCCCTATTTAAAGGCACCTGTATGAATTCTCCAATTACTGTTGCCCTGCATCAATTCCTTCCATTTAATTGTTCCCTGGAACACTTCTTCCACGTCCGGGTGCCCTGCTGAATTGTTTTCATTTATTGATGCACTGAACTGACTCTCCAATTTACCGAACCTTGCAACACTTTTTTATTGATTCCCTGCCCCATTCCCCAATTTAGACATGCTGTGCTCCAATTTTCTAATATATTAACACTCCCACCAATTTTCCAAAGTAATGGCACTGTACACGAAATCTCCTATTTATTGATTCTCGCCAAATCACCCATTTACTCATCCCCCTGTACTAACTTTTCCATTTACAGATGTCCGAGCCGGATTTACCATTTAGAGGTGCGCTACACTAATTCTCCCATTTACTGGTGCCATGCACCCATTTTGTATTTTCGCTCCACTGTGCACCAGGTCTTCCATTTTTTTATTCCTCTCCAACACTTCTCCAATTTACTAGTCTGCTGCCAGAATTATCTAATCTTTGTGATCCCTGCATCATATCTACAAATTATCGATCCTACATATATCCTCCCTTTCGTGGTGAACTGCACCAACTCCCCCATTACATGGTGCACTGTATTGAATCTGGACCACGAATCCTTTGCAACATTTGTCCTATTTACTGACTCACTGCCCGTGTTTCTCCCATTTGCTCCAATTCTCGAATTTCTCAGCACCCTGCACCAGGTCTTTCATTTACTGATACCCCACACCAATTCTCCAATTCAGTGCTGCTTAGCACCATTTCTCCCAATTACTGATGTCCTGAACAAGTTCCCCTCACAGTGCTGTCTGACACGAATCCTCATACTGACTGATGCCCTTGCCCAATATAGGGGTGCTCGACTCTAAATCTCCCATGAAGTATTGTCCTGCCCGAATTCTCCCATTTAGTGTTACACTGCACCAATTCTCCCATTAACTGATGCCCTGTTACATTTCTCACATTTCGATCAGCCCTTCCCCAATTCTCCCAGTAAGTAGTTCCTTGCAATGGTTCTCCAATTTAGTGGAGCACTGCCGGAATTCTTAAATTGAGTCATGGACAATTTAGACCAAATTATCTGTTTCTGTGTTGGAAACCTCTCTGATTATATGACTTTATTTATGACTATTTCTCCGATTTCCCAATCCTGCACAAATCCTGGAACTGCACCAATTCTCCCACTGAGTGTTATCCTGCACCGATTCTCCCACTTCGAATTTAAATGGCACCTGCATGAATTCTCCAATTAATGATGCCCTGCATTTTTTTTTTCATTTAGTGATGCACTGATCTGAATCTCCAGTTAACTGATACTTGCAACACTTCTTTTTATTGAAGGTAGAAGACAGAGAGTGGTGGGGGAGGGTTGTTTTTCAGACTGGAGGCCTGTGACCAGCGGTGTACCACAAGGATCGGTGCTGGGTCCTCAAATGTTTTGTCATTTATATAAATGATTTGGATGTGGCTATGGGACAAATGGATAGTAAGTTTGCAGATGACAGTAAAATTGGAGGTGTCGAGGGTAGTGAAAATCGTTACCTCAGATGACAACGGGATCTTGATCAGATGGGCCAATGGGCCGAGGAGTGGCAGATGGAGACTAATTTAGATAAATGTGAGGTGCTGCATTTTGGAAAGGCAAAAGAGAGCAGGACATATACACTTAATGGCAAGGTACTAGGGATGTTGCTAAACAAACAGACCTGGAGTGCAGCTTCATGGATTGTTGAAAGTGGACTAACATTTCGATAGGATAGTGAAGAAGGCGTTTGGCATTTTTGCCTTTATTGCTCAGTTAATTGTGTAAAGAAGTTGGGAGGTCATGTTGCAGTATTGGTTCGGCCACAGTTTGCAATTCTGGACTCTCTCCTTTCAGAAGGGTGTTGTGAAACCTTAAAGAGTTCAGAAAAGTTTTACAAGGTTGTTGCCAAGGTTGGAGGGTTTGTCCTGGAAGTTAAGACTGTATAGGTTGAGGCTATTATCCCTGGAGCGTCAGTAGCTGAGTGGTAACCTTATAGAGGTTCACAAAATCATGAAGGGCCGTCAATAGGGTAAAAAGGCAAGGTGATTTCCCTGTGGTGGGGGAGTCCAGAAGCAGGTGGCATATGTTAAAATTGAGAGGGGAAACATATAAGGGACCTAAGGGGAATATTTTTCAAGCAGAGGGCACTGTGTGCATGAGCTGCCAGAGGACGTAGTGGAGGCTGGTACAATTACAACATTTAAAAGGTATCTGGGTGGGTGTAGGAATTAAAAAGGGTTCAGAGGAACATGGGCCAAATTCTGACAAATAGGAGGAGATTGACATCGGATATCAGTTCAGCATGGATGTGTTGGACTGAATGATTTGTTTCTGAGCTTATATTGTTCTGAGTGGGTTGAGCTCCGGATTGTAGATTTATGAAGCAGAAAATAAAGTATGGCACAGAGTTAGACCGAGAAATCCTGCTGATCTCATCAGCTTTATCCTGTTTTCCTGATCGTCCTCCTTCAATCAATGCATTTTTCCGATCCTCATTCAGAATTCCTGGAGCTCTGTAACTGACCTGGAACAATGTGTTGAAAGTCCTATTGCAGTCCACACGAGGTACCTTTCCCACTGCCCTGCTCCCACGGGCTGCAATGCTGCAGACTGAGCAGACAACCCGAAGCACAATGATGAGCTCCTTCCGGCCCACGGTCCTCCTTCTCACTGAATGAAGACAATCACCAGAAGCAGAATCCAGCTCTTGTTGGAGCCTTCAATACCTGACTCTGTCTCACTGAGTGAAGATTGGACTCAGAAACAGAAATGAAATACACTTCCTATCTGCATTGTCTCACTCTTTAAGATCTCTGTGTGTCTGAGTTCAGGTCATTTGATTGGAGACTGTGGATAGTGGGTCCCCAGTGAAATGGAAAGAATGGTGGAGGAGCTCACTGAGGGACATCTCTCAAAGTGAGAATCAGAAAGATGCTATTCCACATTGGAAGGGTTTAAGGGGAATTGATGGCTCCCTCTCTCCCACCATCTCTCTCCCTCTCTCTCAACTCCTCTTTCTCTCTCACCCCCTCTCTCTCCCACACCCTCTCTTCCATCCTCTCACACTCTCACCCCTCTCTCTCACCCCTCTCTCTCTCCCACCTCCCTCTCTCTCAACCCTCTGTCTCTCTCACCCCCTTCTCTCTCTCAACCCCCTCTCTCACCCCTCGCTCTCTCACCCCTCTCTGCCACACTCCCTCTCTCTCACTCCCTCTCTCTCTCACCACCCCCTCTGTCTCACTCCCTCTCTCTCTCACCACCCCCTCTCTCAAACCCCCTCACTCTCTCATCCCCTCACTCTCTCACACCCTCACTCTCTCACCCCCTCTCTCTCACTTCCTCTCTCTCTCACCCCCATCTCTCTCACCACACACTCTCTCTCAACTCCCCTCACTCTCTCATCCCCTCACTCTCTCATCCCCTCACTCTCTCACGCCCTCAACCTCTCACGCCCTCTTTCTTTCTCAAACACCCTCTCTCTCTCTCACCCCCTCTCTCACCCCTCTCTCACCCCTCTCTCTCATGGCCTCTCACACCCTTTCGTTCTTACCCACGCTCTCTCTAACCCCTCGCCCCCACCCCTCTCTTTCACCCCCTCTCTCTCACACACTCTCTCAATCACACCCTTTCCTTTTCACTCCACTCTCTCTGTGACTCCCTCCCCACTTTCTCTCTCTCAATCACCCATTGTCTCTCACCCCTCTCTCTCTCTCACCCCCTCGCACCCCTCTCACCACCTCACCCCCCTCCCTCTCTCACACCCGTTCTCTCTTACCCCTCGCTCTCTCTCTAACCCCTCCCCCTCTCGCTCACCCTTCTCTCTCACGCACTCTCTCTCTCACACCCGCTCCTACTCACGCTACTCTCTCTCCTACTCTCCAATTTCTCTCTCAATGACCCCTTCTCTCTCAACCCCTTCTTACCCCCAACCCCCTCTCTCTCCCCCTCTCTGCCCCCATCTCTCTCCCTCTCCATCTCCCTCTGTCTCTCACACCCCCTCTCTCTCCATCCCATCTCACTCTCTCACACCCACTCTCTCTCACACACCCCCTCTCTCTCACCCCCTCTCTCTCACCCCCACTCCCTCACCCACTCTCTCACCCATCTCTCTCCCCTCTCTCGCTCCCCCCTCTCTCGCCCTCCCCCCCTCTCGCCCTCCCCCTCTCTCGCCCTCCCCCCTCTCTCGCCCTCCCCCTCTCTCGCCCTCCCCCCTCTCTCGCCCTCCCCAGTCTCTCGCCCTCCCCACTCTCTCGCCCTCCACACTCTCTCGCCCTCCCCACTCTCTCGCCCTCCCTTCTTACTCGCCCTCCCCCTCCACCCACTCAGCCTCCCCTCTCTCTCCCACCCTCTCTCTCCCACGCTCTCTCCAACCTCTCCCCCTCTCACCTGTCTCACGCCCTCCTCTCCTCCCTCCTCTCTCTTCCTTCCTCTCTGACCCTCCTCTCTCCCCTCCTCTCTTTCCTCCTCTCTCCCCCTCCTCTCTCTTTGCGCCTCTCTCTTCCCTCCTCTCTCCTCCCTCCTCTCTCCCACTCTCTCTTTCTCTTGCTCTCTCTCTCTCGCTCTATCTTCCCTCTCTCTCTGCACTCTCTCCCCTCTCCCTCCTTCCCCTCTGTCTCTCCCCGAACTTTCTCTCCCCCACTCTCTCTCTCTGCCCACACTCTCTCCCACTCTCTTCCCCCCTGTCTCACCCTCCCTCTCTCGCCCCTAACTCTCGCCCCTCTCATTATCTCCTCCCCTGTTTCTCTCTCTCTCTCTCTCACTCTCACACTCTCTCTCTCTTGCCCCTCTCTCTCTCCCTGCTCCTTCACTCTCTCTCCACCTTCTCTCACTCTCGATTCCCCTCCCTCAGTATCTCTCTCTCTCTCTCCCCACCTCCCATCGTATCTCTTTGACTGAATCTCTCTCCTTCCCTCCCTCTCTCTCTGACACACTCTGTCTCCCTGGTTCTTCCCTCTCCCTCTGACCCAGAGTCTGGGGTTTTGTGGTGGTGAGGCTGCGTGTGGAGGGTGGGGTGGGATGTGAGAGGTGGGAGGATGGAAAATTGGATAAAGACGGAATTGTGGGAGGGAGACAGACACGGCGGGGGGGGGGGTGAGGGGTACAGGGAGGAGTGAAGCCAGGTGGAGAGACCGGGGTTGGGGAGGTGTGAGAGAGAGGGAGATGAGGGAGAGTAAAAGGGAGAGGTGGTGAGAAAGAGAG
The DNA here is from genome assembly GCF_047496795.1 of Chiloscyllium punctatum. Taxonomy (NCBI): domain Eukaryota; kingdom Metazoa; phylum Chordata; class Chondrichthyes; order Orectolobiformes; family Hemiscylliidae; genus Chiloscyllium; species Chiloscyllium punctatum. The sequence goes on along the minus strand of NC_092755.1, from coordinate 13,215,509 downwards.
AGTGTGCAGAACGAGAGAGAGGGAGAAAAGAGAGGAGGAAGAGTGGGGGTGAGGTAATGGAGAGGCCAGGTTGGAGTTGGGGGGGTCAGAGGGAGTTAAACCCAGCTCCTGAGCTCAGGGCACGGTACCCTCCCCTTCCCTGAGGACCAGGACTTGGGGCTGAGTCTGTCTCTCTCCAGCTCAGCTTCTCCAATACAAAGACACACAACAACATCGGTCACTCTGCTGCTCGGCACGCTTAAATCAACATTTTTATTGGTTACAAATGGAAGTGATGGATACAGTCAGTGGGATAGTGCCTTTTCTCACTGGCCCCTGAGTTGTGAGAAACATTGAAATGTTTCCCTGTAACCCCCCTGTGGGATAAGGATGGACAAAGCAGGCCTACCCTCAGTCTGTTACCATAGCGACAGGCTGCTCCATCACTGAAACACTGAACTGAAATGAGAAAATCCCGGATGGATTGATTAATGAGGGAATTTGATGGATGGATGGATTTGGGTGAAGGGATATTTCAGCACATTCTTCAGCTGCTGCCTGAACTTAGTCTGGGTCACGGCATAAATCGAGGTGTTTGTGCAGCAACTGAGGAGCTGCAGCATGAAGCCCAATTCCTGCACAAAGCGATGGAGATACACAGACTCATACCCAATATACCACATCCGGGCCCATATAGAATACAGCATGAACATTGACCATAACAGGATGAAATTGGCCGAGATCACAAACAGTAAAATGATGGATTTTTTTCGGTTTCTCATTTCAGTGTCAGACTGAGCGTCCCCATTGGTGTGAGCGCGGAGTCTCCTGCGGGCTCTGCTGGTCACTAAAATGTGTCTGACGGTGAGAACATTGAGCAGCAGAATCAGGAGAAATGGGACACACGGGGTTAGAATGTGGTGGAGGAACTCGATTGTGGCCCAGACACTGGAGAATCCAACAGCGACTGTTACAGCACAAAACCAGGGGTCGTTCGCCAGCCAATACCGAGTCGTGAGAATAAAATACCAGGAAGTGTTCTTTAAACAGCTCAGCACAGTCACTGCTCCCAGAACCACAGCCGCCGTTTTCTCACTGCAATATTTACTTTTCAGCTTCTGGCAACAAATGGCCACAAACCGATCAAAGGTGAAAGTGACGGTGAACCAGACAGAGCAGTCAGTGGCTGCATAAAGCAGGACGGCGTGGATATTACACACGGGGACGGAGTACACCAGGAAAAAAAACTGATCCTTATAAACAATGGGAATGTGTCTCAGGATCAGGTCGAGGATAATGACCAGGAGATCCGCCGCTGCCATGCCCCCCAGGTAACGTCTGACACATGGAGACAATCCACAATCTTTATAAAGCAGGACGTAGATGGTCACTACGTTAACTGTGAGGAAGGAAAACAAACCCATTATCCATCAGCCTGGAGGCAAAGGGATCCGTTTGATCGGGGACCCAATGAGATTTTCAAATGTGTCCCTGTATTCAGGGATTTATTAAAATAATTGGAGCTGGAATAACAAATAGGAAGGTCGGAATTACTGACAAAAATGTGACATAAACCACAAGAAACCCTCCCTCCCCAAACACACAGAGACACATCCATAAGGACAGATGGTTTCTAGAACATTCCCATACACTCAATCCCTCGAGAGCAGACACTGGTCACTCCTTCCCAGTTCCTAATATGGAGGGTGAGAACGTTGCTGTCCTGAAGGATTCTCTCCCAGTTTCCTGAAGACAAACAGAGTTTGGGAATTCCTGTATTTTGTTCTAAATTGTGGTCGACCCTGTGTCGTGAAGAAATGTAAACGCAGGAAAAACGTATTCCCCCCTTTAACTGCCCGAGGGGCCTTCGGAACAGTGTCTCCTTCTCCCTGGAACTGGATCTCTTCCCTCGGTATCTTATCATTTGTTCAATTCACTGACGTCCGGCCGTTCATAATGTCAGGGACAGAACGTTCCGGGGAATGTCAGTTATAGAATGTCAGGGACAGAACGTTCTGGGGAATGTCGGTTATAGATTGTTGGGGACAGAACGTTCCAGGGAATGTCAGTAATAGAATGTCAGGGACAGAACGTTCCGGGGAATGTCAGTTATAGAATGTCAGGGACAGAACGTTCTGGGGAATGTCAGTTATAGAATGTCAGGGACAGAACGTTCCGGGGAATGTCAGTTATAGAATGTCGGGGACAGAACGTTCCAAGGAATGTCAGTTATAGAATGTTGGGGACAGAACGTTCTGGGGAATGTCAGTTATAGAATGTCGGGGACAGAACGTTCCGGGGAATGTCAGTTATAGAATGTCGGGGACAGAACATTCCGGGGAATGTCAGTTACAGAATGTCGGGGACAGAACGTTCCAAGGAATGTCAGTTATAGAATGTCGGGGACAGAATGTTCCGGGGAACCCCTTGACCTGTCCATGACATTTCCCCCCTACCCACCCCACCAACATGATGTACTGTGCATGGGGTGACATTAACATTAAGGGGTGAGAGACGGAGGGTCCAATCACAGGAATGGGAACTAAAGGCATTGCCAGATCAGCTGAAATGGTGAGATATACCACATTCTCAATCCGCCTCACAGGAACAGCCCAGACACCATACACCTAGGGGAGATATCTGTTCACCGAGGAACACTGTACAGACCAGGCCAGTGTCCTGCTCAGGACAACCCAGCAATCTGTCCAGATTCATCCATTACACTGGTCAATACAATCCAGCAATCTGTCCAGAGGGGAACAATGCACAGATCATGTCAGGGCACTTATCTTCAAACGCAGATGAGACATGTGTACACTATGGAAAACTGGGACAGAGACAGAAAAGCTGCAGATGCTGGAATCCAAAGAAGACAGGCAGGAAGCTTGGAGAACACAGCAAGCCACGCTGTGATGTAGAGAAGTCGACGTTTCAGGTGTATCCCTTCTGCAAGAGTCCTGACGGAGGTCTACACCGAAACATCAAATTCCACTCCTCCTGATACTGCCTGGCTTGCTGTGTTCCTCCAGCAAGTATTCAGCATGGGAAACAGTGCAGACCACACCCGTGCATTGATCTATAAACGCGGACTACACATCTGTCCAGCACAGGGAGCTATGCAGACCACAACAGTGCATTCATCAATAAACCTCAAACAGATAGTCTGACCAGCACAGCGAACTATGCCGTGATTACTCGTGAATTAATCTGTAAACCAGGAGCTGTTACCCACCCAGCCTGTAGGACTGTGAACCCTACCCCAGTGCATAGATCTGTAACCCAGGAGCAGTTACCCTCCCAGCATGTCGGACTGTGTACACCACCCCAGTGCATTGATCAGTAAAACAGGAGCAGTTACCCTCCCAGCATGTAGGACTGTGTACCCCAACCCCAGTGCATTGATCTGTAAACCAGGAGCAGTTACCCTCCCAGCATGTAGGACTGTGTACACCACCCCAGTACATTGATCTGTATCGCAGGAGCAGTTACCCTCCCAGCATGTAGGACTGTGTACCCCACCCCAGTACATTGATCTGCAACCCAGGAGCAGTTACCGTCCCAGCATGTAGGACAGTGTACACCACCCCAGTACATTGATCTGTAAACCAGGAGGAGTTACGCCCCCAGCATGTAGAACTGTGTACACCACCCCAGTGCATTGATCTGTAACACAGGAGCAGTTACATTCCCAGCACGTAGGACTGTGTACACCACCCAGTGCATTGATCTGTAACCCAGGAGCAGTTACCCCCCCCAGCATGTAGCACTGTGTACACCTCCCCAGTACATTGATCTGTAACCCAGGAGCAGTTACCCTCCCAGCAGGTAGGGCTGTGCACACCAACCAGTGCATTGATCTGTAACCCAGGAGCAGTTATCCTCCCAGCATGTAGGACTGTGTACACCACCCCAAAGCATTGATCTGTAACTCAGGAGCAGTTACCCTGCCAGCATGTAGGACTGTGTACAATACCCCAGTACAATGATCTGTAACCCATGAGCAGTTACCCTCCCAGCATGTCGGACTGTGCACATCACCCCAGTGCATTGTTCTGTGAAACAGGAGCAGTTACCCCCCCAGCATGTAGGACTGTGTACACCACACAAGTGCATTGATCTGTAACCCAGGAGCAATTACCCTCCCAGCATGTAGGACTGTGTACCCCACCCCAATGCGTTGATCTGTAAACCAGGAGCAGTTACCCTCCCAGCATGTAGGACGGCGTACACCACCCCAGTGCATTGATCTGTAACCCAGGAGCAGTTGCCATCCCAGCATGTTGGACTGGGCACATCTCCCCAGTGCATTGACCAGTAACCGAGGAGCAGTTCCCCTCCCAGCCTGTAGGACTGTGTACACCACCCACGTAGATTGATCTGTAACCTAGGAGCAGTTACCCACCCAGCATGTAGGACTGTGTACACCACCCCGGTGCATTGATCTGTAACCCAGGAGCAGTTACCCTCCCAGCATGTAGGACTGTGTACCCCACCCCAGTACATTGATCTGTAACCCAGCAGCAGTTACCCTCCCATCATGTAGGACTGTGTACCCACCCCAGTGTATTGATCGTTAACCCAAGAGCAGTTACCCTCCCAGCATGTAGGACCGGGCACATCAACCCCAGTGCATTGATGTGTAACGCAGGAGCAGTTACACCCACCCCCCAGCATGTAGCACTGTGAACACCACCCCAGTGTATTGATCTTTAACCCAGGAGCAGGTACCCTCCCAGCATGTAGGACTGTGTACACCACCCCAGTATATTGATCTGTAACCCAGGAGCAGTTACCCTCCCAGCATGTAGGACTGTGTGCACCACCCCAGAGCATTGATCTGTAACCTAGGAGCAGTTACCCTCCCAGCATGTAGGACTGCGTACACCACCCCAGTACATTGATCTGTAAACCAGGAGCAGTTACCCTCCCAGCATGTAAGACTGTGTACATCAGCCCAGTACATTGATCTGTAAACCAGGAGCACTTACCCTCCGAGAATGTAGGACTGTGTACACCAGCCGGTACATTGATCTGTAACCCAGGAGCAGTTACCTCCCCCCGCCCCCCCACCAGCATGTAGGACTGTGTACACCAGCCCAGTGCATTGATCTGTAACCCAGGAGCAGTTACCCTCCCAGCATGTAGGACTGTGTACCCCACCCCAGTACATTGATCTGTAACCCAGCAGCAGTTACCCTCCCATCATGTAGGACTGTGTACCCACCCCAGTGTTTTGATCTTTAACCCAGGAGCAGTTACCCTCCCAGCATGTAGGACCGGGCATATCAACCCCAGTGCATTGATGTGTAACGCAGGAGCAGTTACACCCACCCCCCAGCATGCAGCACTGTGAACACCACCCCAGTGTATTTATCTTTAACCCAGGAGCAGGTACCCTCCCAGCATGTAGGACTGTGTACACCACCCCAGTATATTGATCTGTAACCCAGGAGCAGTTACCCTCCCAGCATGTAGGACTGTGTGCACCACCCCAGAGCATTGATCTGTAACCTAGGAGCAGTTACCCTCCCAGCATGTAAGACTGTGTGCATCAGCCCAGTACATTGATCTGTAAACCAGGAGCACTTACCCTTCGAGAATGTAGGACTGTGTACACCAGCCCGGTACATTGATCTGTAACCCAGGAGCAGTTACCTCCCCCCGCACCCCCCCCCCACCCCACCAGCATGTAGGACTGTGTACACCAGCCCAGTGCATTGATCTGTAACCCAGGAGCAGTTACACTCCCAGCATGTCGGACTGTGTACACCATCCCAGTACATTGATCTGTAACCCAGGAGCAGTTACCCTCCCAGCATGCAGGACTGCGTACACCACCCCAGTACATTGATCTGTAACCCAGGAGCAGTTACCCTCCCCGCATGTAGGACTGTGTACATCAGCCCATTACATTGATCTGTAAAACAGGAGCAATTACCCTCCCAGCATGTAGGACTGTACCCCACCCAGTGCATTGATCTGTAACCCAGGAGCAGTTACCCTCCCAGCATGTCGGACTGTGTACCCCACCCCAGTACATTGATCTGTAACCCAGAATCAGTTACCATCCCAGCATGTAGGTCTGCGTACACTACCGCAGTGCATTGATCTGTAAAAGAGGAGCAGTTACCCTCCCAGTATGTAGGACTGTGTACCGCAACCCAGTGCATTGATGTGTAACCCAGGAGCATTTACCACCCCAGCATGTAGGACTGTGCACACGACCCCAGTACATTGATGTGTAACCCAGGAGCAGTTACCCCCCCCCCCCAGCATGTTGGACTGTGTACCCCACCCCAGTGCATTAATCTGTTAACCAGGAGCAGTTACCCTCCCAGCATGTAGGACTGTGTACCCCACCCCAGTACATTGATCTGTAACCCACGAGCCGTTAACCTCCCAGCATGTAGGACTGTGTACCCCACCCCAGTACATTGATCTGTAACCCAGGAGCAGTTACCCTCCCAGCATGTAGGACTGTGTACCTCACCCCAGTGCATTGATCTGTAACCCAGGAGCGGTTACCCTCCCAGCATGTAGGACTGTGTACCCCACCCTAGTACATTGATCTGTAACCCTGGAGCAGTTACCCCCCCAGCATGTAGGACTGCATACACCACCCAAGTGCATTGATCTGTAACCCAGGAGCAGTTACCCTCCTAGCATGTAGGACTGTGTACCCCACCCCAGTACATTGCTCTGTAACACAGGAACAGTTACCCTCCCAGCGTGTAGGACTGGGTACACCACCCCAGTGCATCGATCTGTAACCCAGGAGCAGTTACCCTCCCAGCATGTAGGATTGTGTACCCCACCCCAGTGCATTGCTCAGTAACACTGTGTTAGATCCCTGCCCAGCGTGGGAAAGCTGGCAGCCCATGCTGGAAGTGACAGGATATGCAGCTCCCACCCATTTGCAGCTCCATCTCTCCATTGTGCCCTGACAAGGGGGTGCTGTGGGTGTGAACATCACTGACAGGGAGAGATGGCAGGGGATTCAGTTTAATATCATCACATGGGAGGGATTTGGGGTATAGACAGAGAGGGGGAGAATGAGAGATAGTGTCATTGAAAGATGTGTTCCGAGGTTTTAGAATGTTGAAATGTAGACACTTCGATAGCATCCTGTAATATGAGTCAGTCTTCCCAGGAAAGATGGGAAAAAGGGATATTGGTGTGAAGTCAGTTGATCTTTTTTTCTGCGCATTTGTAACCGGGAGTAGGGTCAGTATAGTCTTCAACTCATTGGTCTGAATCATACAATAATTTGTCTCAGTTCCATTTTCTTTGAGTGTGGCAGAGGGATTGTCTGTACGAGGCTGAGCTAGTTTCCTGGTGCTATCTTATCGAACTCACCTCATTAACTACCCACCCCACCTCATGGTCTTCCTCTCATTCAATACTAGCCCGATTCTCCCACCCATTATTTACCAATGTACTTTCAGGAAGTGAATCTCCCGTGCTTTCCTGGACTGGCCTCAAAGTAACTCCAGAAACATAGACATGTGATAAACTCTTCAATAGTCTCTGAAATGGCAAAGCAAGATCCTCAATTGTATCAAACTGTTCCGATGTCTTCAAGGATAAAACCAGACAGAACACCCAGCACCAGTTTCGGTATCGGAAAAGGGAATGGTAAACACAATCCTGTCGCCCCTGCAGAGACGTCCTTCCTTACTTCTGAGAGTTTGTGACAATTTTCCCACAGACTACACACAAACACCGGTAAAGAAGGAGAAACATCTACAGAAGAATCCATACATTAAACAAACAGTTCTTCCTCGCCATATCGGAAATTAAAGACAGTAACTACCAAAACCTTTCATGTACTTACCCCCATACTTTGGGTTCCTCAACTGTTCCAGAAATGGACCCAAAGAAGGAGGTCATACAACATATTGAGCCTCCCCCATTCTAGTTCATGTTCAAACATCTCCTCAATGCACGTATCGCACTAAATGAATATATCCGTTAATGTGAGTAACCTTGGAAAACTATAAATAGGAAGTACAGTAGTCCCTTTGGCCCATCGAGTTTGCTACCCAATTCAGTATAATGATGACTGGCCTTTCATTTCCACACTGCACTCTTGCTCTCACCTTATCCGTTTACTGCCTCTAAATCCTTATTTAGATTCAGTGCCTTGGCTTCTCGGTGTGAGCGAATTCCCCAGGTGCCCCAGTCTCTGAGTGCAGATATTTATTCTCATCTCAATGCACAGAGTCCTTCCTGTACCCTTGTTTTAGACATATCAGCCAGGGGAATTACCATCCCTGATTCAATACTGTCACACCCTGTTAGAGTTTTATATATCTCACTGAGATCACCACTCATTTTCATAAAGTCCATGGAATACAGACCCTGTCGCCCCAAACTCTGTTCCCACAACAAGCCTGTCATCCCAGAGATCAGTCTGGTTATCCTTTGCTGCTCTCCCTCAATGTCAGGTTTGTCCTTTATTAGGTAAGGAGACCAAAACTGCACACAACACTGCACAGTGTTCAAGATGGGGTCCCAACTAAGCCCTGTACAGCTGCTGTAAGTCACCCTTACTCCTGGGCTCAAATCCTGAAATGAAGGTCAATGCATCGTTTATCTTCCTAACTGCTTTCTCTTTCTGCAATATTGCTTTCAGTGACTGGTGTACAAGGAGATTCAGATCCTTTTCAATGTTACAGCTCCCCCCTTGGAGGGTCTATGTACACTGGTCAGCATGACAATGCCATTCCCAGTATTGACCTCTGGGTTGAGAACTCTCTGTGCTTCAGGGACCTTGGAGCGCTGCTCAGAAGGAAACAACAAAAAGGAGCAGACATCGCTTTATAGATCAACATGTTTCAAATATAAGCTGACAATCTATTCTTCCAACCAAATGGCACACCGTCACCTCTACCCACCTTGTTCTCCATCTGCTACATATTTGCCCATTCACTCCACTTGTCTCAGTTACCTTGGCACTTTTTAACATCCTCCCCACCCACTCACAATCCCACATCCTTTAGTGCTTTCAACAGGCTGGGATATATTGTATTTGATTCCTGCAATCAAATGTTTAATTGGTATTGCGAACAGCTGGGGCCTGAGCACCGATCCCTGCGATACCTCAGCAACCTTCCTGTTAATTTTATTTTTCCAAATTATTTATTTCGTCAATCTGGGTGTCACTGGCTGGGCCAGAATTTATTTCCTGTCCCTAGTTCCCCTTGATAAGGCGGTGATGAGCTGTCTTGTTGAATTGCTGCAGTCCACTTGCTGTGGATGACTGGTAACTGAATTGCTGAGGACCACTGGAGAAGGCTGAGATGGATCATCCACTCAGCATTTCTGACTGAAGATTGTTGCGAATGCATCAGCCTTATCTTATACACTGAAGTGCTGGGCTCTTCCATCATGGAGGAAGGGGTTATTTGTGGAATCTCTTCATCCAGTGAATTGTTTAATTGTCCCCAGCGTTTCTCGGCGAGAAGTGGAAGGACTGCAGAGATTACATCTGATCCGTTGCTTGTGGGATCACTTAGCTCTGTCTATCACTTATTACTTCTGCTCTTTGGCACACATGTAGTCCTGTTTCTTCTTCACCAGGCTGACATCTCAATATCAAGTGTGCCCGATGCTGTTCCTGCCCTCCTGCACACTCTATTGAACCAAGGTTGATCCTCTGGCTTGATGGTAATTGTTGTGAGGGGGATATGCCAGGCCATGAGGTTGTGCGGGAGTACAATTCTGCTGCTACTGATGACCCACAATACCTTGTGGGAACCCAGACTTGAGCTGCTCGATCTGTTCGAAGTCTGTCTTGTTTAGCACGTGGATAGTCCCACTCAAACTGATGGAGGTTATTCTCAATGTGAAGGTGTGACTTGTCTCCATAATGACTTATGCAGTAGTCACTCTTACCAATATTGTCATGGGCAAATACTTCTGCAATTGGCTGAGTAAGGATGTGGTCAAGTATGAATTTCCTCTAGTTGGTTCCTTCACCACCTGCCACCGACCCAGTCTAGCTGTTATATCCTTTAGGACACGGCCCGCTTGATCAGTAATGCTGTAGCTGAGATACTCTTGGAGGTGGACATTGGAATCCCCCACCCACAGTACATCTTGCATCCTTACCAGCGTCAGTGTTTCCTCCAAGTGTTGTTCAGCATGGAGGAATATTGATTCTTCAGTTGAGAGAGGCTGGTATATGGTTATCAGCAGGAGGTTTCCTTTCCCATGTCTAAACTACACCGTGAGATTTCATGGGAGACAGAGTCGCTATTGAGGACTGTATCTCACTCTGCCGTCACATCTGCTGTGTCTGTCCTGCTTGTGAGACAGGAGATCTCCGGGGAAGGTGATGGGGTGTCTGGGACAGAGTCATACTCACAGAATCATACCTTAAATACAATGTCAGGCTGTTGCTTCACAAGTCTGTTTATTTCTATTCACTGTTTCCTGCCAGCTGTCCCATTCTAGAAACATGGCCATATATTAGCCCCAATCCACTAAGATTTAATTTTGCAAACTAGGCTTGGCGCTTTACCAAAGTTTTTTTCTGAAAATCTAAATGTATTACATCCATTGTTTCTCTTTCATTTGTCTTCCTGTCTGTTTAACAATCATAATTCCCATTTCTTAAATCCATGTTAAAGTTGTCTATGACCATTATTTTCAGTCCCAATAATTTCTCCTAATCCATTTACTTACTATGTTCTCTGTTCCGTGTACTATGTCATTTTCCCACACCAGACTTGGTTTTCCTAGTATTGTTAGAAAGTTCTGTGAAGACAGAACTGAAGTAGTGACTTCATCGTTCTGCCATTTCCCTGTTTCCCATTGCCTATTCTCTGGTTTCAGGAAGCTGCACTTACTTTCTCATACCTCTCACATTGACATGATTAAACAAGCTATTACAGTTCACTTTTCAGAAACCGATCCATTCGTGCATTCAGCTGCTCAATAATTGACCTTGCACACCATACACTCTCAGTACTATAGACTATGTGCCAACAGAAATACAGCACGATCTATATTAGTCCCATTTTCCAACATCAGGTCCATAGCCGGGAATGCCATGACACTTCCAAGTTCTCGTCCAAGCACTTTTAACGGTTGTGTGGTTACCCATGATAACTCCCCTTTCAGCAAGTGCATTCCAGACCACAACACCTTCTGGGTGAGAAAAAAAAAATAAATTTTCTCTGTACCTCAAACTCCTCACTGTAAAATTGTGCTCCCTTGTTCTTGACCCTCTGACTAAAAGAAACAACTGTTGTCTATCCACCCTGTTCATGTCCCTCATTATCTTATCCCTCTGAATCACATCCCCCTCAGCCTTCTCTGCTCCAAAGTAAACAACCCGAGCTTATCCAGTCTCTCTCCACATCCTGGTGAATCTCCTCTGCACACCCTCCAGTACAATCACATCCTTCCTGTACTGTTGCTCCCAGAACTCCACACAGTATTCTATCTTGGCCTAACGAAAGCCCTGCATAGCTCTTATAATCTACACACTGATTAATAAATGCTGCACCCAAGGTACAATTCTTAACTAGCCCATTATCCTGTCCAGTCACATTCAGGGATGTGTGGAGGTGCACAGTCTAAGCTTCCCGTGCGCTGCCATTCATTGAGTACTCTCCTGTCTGGTTCCTTCTTCCAAAGTGCATCTCCTCATACTTACCAGGTTTACATTCCATCTGTCAATGATCCAACCGTCTGACCATTCCTTCTGTATCTTCCTGCAACATAAAGCCTTCCTCCTCACTGCCAACCACCCGGCCAATCATTGTATCAAACGCAAACTTACTTATCACAACTCCCACCTCCTCTACCCACCTCCCTGCAGATTCACATCTACACCATTTATGAGTACCACAAAAAATAAGGGACACAGCACTGATCCCTGTGGTACACCAGGGGACACTGGTCTCCAGTCACACAAACAGCCTTCTCCCACCACCCTCTGTCTCCTGACACTACGACAACTTTTGTTATAACTTGTCAAGTTATTCTTGATACTGTGAGAATACTTTATTTCTCAGTTTCTCATGTGGAACTTTGTCAAAGACCTTGCTACAAAACTAAATAAGCGACTTCCTCAAACTAAATCAATCAAATTCACTAAATGTGACTTCCCTCTGATAAAGTCATGATGATTATCGCTGATCACCCTTGCCACTCTGATTAGAGTTCGATTTTTTTCCTTCCCTGTTTTCTCCAGTAATTTTCCTATCAATGATCTAACACACACTTGTCTATAGTTCCCTGATCTATCTCTACCACCCTTACCATGAAGTGGAATCACATTAACTGTTCTCCAGTCCTCTGGCACCTCCCCTATGGTCAGATTCTAATTACAATTTTCAGTCAGGGTCTTTCCTCCTAACAGCAGCCTGTGATACAACTCATCCAGACCGGGGATTGGTCCAATTTTATACCGGTCAAAGCCTCAAATTCCTGCTCGTATTTTACGTCAATCTGTTCGAGAGCTTTTCAGTCCATCTTCTCGAATTCTCTACCTGACTCCTCCTTCTCCCAAGTAAAACAGATGCGAAGGTCTCATGTAACAACCTATCAATGCTCACCAGCTTCTCACACAGATTGCCCCCCTTTGGTTTCTAATGGACACTAACTGTTGGCTGATTATTCTATTCTACTTGTACATGTAGAATATCGTGGGATTCTCGCTAATCTCGCCTGTTTGCACTTCTCCATGTCCCTCTGTTATTCAGTCCCATCGATATTTCTAAGTTTCACTGTAATCAAATTATGAAAAGCAAGATCACAGGGTGAGTTCCCCTCAGACAATCTTGCAATTTTATGGATTAATCTGGATAATACCTTTTGCAGTTCCTCTGTAGTCAGTATATTATATCTTAGATTGGGACTCCAAACGGTACACAATACTTTAAGTTTAGTCTCACTAACACTCTATGCAACTGGTGCACGACATGTTCTACATTGCAATTACATTCACATGAATGTAAACCTAATTTTAACTGTCCCGTTTGCATATATCTTTCCCAATACCTTGCGCTTTATTTTTTCTTATGAGCTTACTGTGTGAGTTCTCAAAATATTGCTCCTGAATATCCAACTATACGTTATCCATTGGTTCCTCATTGCTTATGTCCACAAGAATCATCTTTCAAACCATTCCAAAAAGTGTTTGCTACTTATGGCTTTCATTTCATCGATGCGTTATCATACTTCCCGGTTTTGCCATGACCTTCTATATATCTAGCAGCACGTTCTTTGTAATTGAGTCCAACAGACACCCGACCGCAGATGACAAGTTAACTGGTCTGTAGTTCACCGCTCTCTATCTTCATCCTTTCTTAAACTGTCGGATAATATTTATAAACTTCACCTTATTCAGATTAGCTAAATGCCTTTCAGTAATGTGTAGGAAAATTACATGAAAATTTGCAATCCAATCAATATGTCCATTGCTGCTTCATTTGAAATACTTGTATGTACTACATCTGGTCTGTCAGATTTATCAATACTCAATATGGCTGTCTGTTCAATGAAGACCTCATCACTGATATGAATGATCTTGGACTTTACTTACACAAGTACTTACACCATGGTCTCTTGGTATTTCTGGGAGAATTTCTGGATATTCTTCCTTGAAGATGGACACAAAAATAACTGTTTCATTTCCCTGTGATTTTTCTGTTCTCTACAATAAATGATCCTGTCTGCACACTCACTGTCCCACATTTGAGCGTGTTTTTGATTTTGTTTCATACATTGACAGAAGCTTTTTAGCAGGCTTTTGCTTTTCTTTCGTTTGCATGCTTTACGTTTTTGATTTTCTTCTCAGTTTCTTGGCCATCCTTTACTGGGCCTTACATTTCTCTGAATCCACTGGCCTACTACAACACTTGGCATTTTCCTAAGCTGCCTCCTTTGATCTAATAAGTAGATGAAGGTGGGGCTGATGGGATGGCAGGTGGACACATAGGAACGTTCAAAATGGCGGTGCTGAGTTGCAAGTTTGGACTGGGATAAGATGGGGTTTGAGGAAGTGGGGAAACTGGTGAAATCCACCATGATCCCTTGTGGTTAGAGGATCCCAAGTCGGAAGATGAGGCTTTCTTCCTCCAGGCTTCTGGTGGTTAGGGAGTGGCGATGGAGCAGGCCCAGAACCCTCATGTCCTTGGCAGAGTGGGAAGGGGAGTTAAAGTGTTCAGCCACAAGACAGTGGAGTTGGTCAATGTGGCTGTCCCAGTGATATTCTCTGTTATGATCCACAAGTTGGCGTCCTGTCTCTCCAATGTCGGGAAGACTACATTGGGTGTAATGGATGCAGTCGATTAGGCTTTTTGTCTCCGTTCATCACCTATCACTTTCAACCCCACGTTCATCTTCCTATCGCATTCCCAGCTACCTCCCTTTTGCCACACCCACTTCTCATTTATCCCTCAGCCCCCTTGGCCCACAAGCCTCATTCCTGATGAACGGCTTATGGTCAAACAGCTATACTCCTGCTCTTAGTATGCTGCCTGTCTATGCTTTTCCAGCACCATACTCTTCTACTCTGATCTCCAGCATCTGTAGTCTCCACTTCCTCCTCACACCTTCATGGCTTGCATGACTCAGATTTATAACGGTTACTTCAAATAAAACAAAAATTATCGTGGACTCAATCATCATAAACGAAAACCAATGCATTATTGTCACTGGTCCCAAAAGGTCATTTACAGCAAAGTTTTCAATGAGCTCTTCTGATCATCCAACTCCAATTCCTAAGTAACCTGATCTCGAGCTCGGTGCTAGACATAATATTAATACAAGCCATCTCAAACATGCTCATGAAATCCATTTTTCTCAGCATTAGCATTCAGTTTGGTTAATGCAGCTTAGATCTAATTGAAACAGTACATTATTCCTGCAGTAGCCACAAACGTGTATATCTCATTTTCCTATTTTATAACATACCCAGTATTTGTATTGCAGCTTTCATTTTGATATATAATTCCCATCAATGTTTGCTCCTCCTTGCTGTTTCTGAGCTCCACCTTATTAGATTCTGTAGAACCTGAGCGAAGTGGGCTCTGGGTAAATTAATGTTGGAGATCATCTCGCCACATCATTTATGCTCTTCTTCAGATCTCCTGTTATGCTGGTGGGGTAAAGAAGGACAATGATCTTTCAACAATGCTGTGTATTTGCCCAGCCAGCTGAGACTGCTGTAACCTGGGTGGGGACCTTACAGCAGGCTGGTAAAGTGTTACTGCTGCGGTACAGGGTCTTAGTGAGATCACATCTGGAGTAGTGTGTACAGATTTAATCTCCTCAATGAGGAACGGATATTGTTACATTCGAAGCAGCTCAGAGATAGTTCCTTCAATTGATTCCTGTTATGAAGTGTTAAGCTATAAGGAAAGGATGATCAGGTTGTGTTTAGAAGACCGAAAGATGACCGTATTTTTACATCGGACACCGGAAGGAGTCAGCAATCGAAGTCAATTACACAATAAATGGAGGAATCCATTCCACTTCTCCAGATTGTTGCACAGGAACAGCAGAAGGATATTCATACCTTCGACCCTTTTACACCAGAACAGGACAAGGGTATTCAGTCCCGGAGCCTGATGTAAGGTTACAGGAGGAGGCCAATCAGCCCCTCGATCAAAACACTGAACCCAGAGTAGGCCACGCTGCACCAGTATCCTGTTACACAGCAACAGGATCAGTCCATTCAGCATCTTCAAGTCTGTAACACAGGAACCGGAAGAGGTCACACAATGACTGGAGATTTGCTACACTGAGATAACAGGAGGTTTGTCAGCCCCTCAATCCTTTGTCGGGGAATTGGATAAGGATACAAAGTATCAGATACTTTTTTTAGTAAGAAAGTTGGAGGTAATTCAGATACATGTCTGTTGTGTGAGAACAGGAGAAGACGAATCACTCCCTCAGTCCCATCTCAGGGATACATCAGGAGACTGTTCAGTATCTCCAGCCTGTTATGGAAGAAAAAGAGAAGACCCATCATCCCCTCAAAATGTTACACAGCAACAGGAAGATTCCATAATCCCCCAACCCTCTAAAACATCAACAGGCGGAGGTCATTCTGGCCATAGAGATTAGAATATCATAAAACCAGAAAGACGTCAGCCCATCGATTGTGTACACCACCAGGATGATGAATCCATGCAACCACACATACCTCTTACACAGCAATTGGAGCAGATCCTTTAAAAACGTTTGCACGTTAAACAGGAATTCAAAGAAAACTTAAAGGTTTTCAAAAGGGAAGAACTTACAATAACTGTATACATTACATTAAAACATATCGATAAAACTATCGCAATTTACGGCAAATTATTAGAATCCGCTATTGAGGACATTTGCAAAGTCAAACCACAATCCATCAGAGTCAACACGGTTTTACGAAGGATCAACTGAGTATGAATTGTTTGCGTGAGTTACTTAAGGATGTAGCAAGCAAGTTAGTTAGTAGGATTCTTGGAGATGGAATGTATCTGGTCATCCTGAAGGCATCGGATATGTTGCTTATCCAAAGAGTAAGTGGTAAGATCAGAGAACATGGCTTTAGGAGTAAATTATAAGCTTGGATGGGGGATTGGTTAACCAACAAAATGCAGTCAGATGAAATAAATGTGTCATTTTCTTTTGGCAAATGCAATTTGTGGAGTACCATAGATTTTAGTACTTATGCCTCAACTATTTGCGTTCGATATTATTACTCGGTTGATGAGATAGAAAATACTATTTTCAGAGGACACTAAGTTTGTGAGAAGATTTGTAACTCAGTGCTTGTTGTTGTGATTCTGTTCGCCGAGCTGGGAATTTGTGTTGCAGATGTTTCGTCCCCTGTCTAGGTGACATCCTCAGTGCTTGTGAGCCTCCTGTGAAGCGCTTCTGTGATCTTTCCTCCGGCATTTGTAGTGGTTTGAATCTGCCGCTTCCGGTTGTCAGTTCCAGCTGTCCGTTGTAGTGATTGGTATATTGGGTCCAGGCGATGTTCTTATTGATTGAATCTGTGATGAGTACCATGCCTCTCGGAATTTCCTGGCTGTTCTCTGTTTGGCTTGTCCTACAATATTAGTGTTGCCCCATTCGAACACCAACTAGCCTCGAAACGACACGACCAACTATCCTTAGGAGCCACACACGCAAATGACAAGCAACATGAGTTCGATTGGGACAACAGATTCAATCAATAAGCATATCACAGAAGTGCTTCACAGGAGGCTCCCAAGCACTGAGGATGTCACCTAGACAGAGGACGAAACGTCTGCAACACAAATTCCCAGCTCGTCGAACAGAACCACAACAGAGGACACGAACATTGGTGGGAAATTACTTTGGAATGAAGATAGAAGAGACATCAAAATAAACATGGATAGTTTGGTTGAATGGGCCATAATTTGGCAATGAAAATTAAATTGAATAAGTATGGGTTATTCAAGTTGGCCAGCATCATCGGAAGGAAAATTATTAGCAAAATGTACAGAAACTTCAAAGTGGTTAGGAGCAGAGGGATATCGGTGTCCACTTGCATTTCACAGAAACCCTGCATGCAGGTACTGCAAGCAATGAGAAATACAAGCATAATTTCAAAGTTTATTTGGACAATGCCAGACTAGAAGGTTAGGGCGTGTGACTGTAGCTATGCAAGGCTTTCGTGAGGCTGCAAATGGAGTACAGTTTGGATGCCCAGTCTTGTGGAAGGATCGACTTATATTGGAGTTAATTCAGAAGAGGTTCATTAGATTGATTCCAGAGATGAAACGGTTGTCTAATGAAGAGAAATTGAGCAGTTAAGGACGATATTCTTAAGTTTATAAGAATGAAAGGAGATCTCATTGAGATCTGCAAACTGTTAAGACTAATTGAAAGTGTAGATGTGGAATGGATATTTTTTTTCATGTGGTGCATTCTACAGCAACAGCCCAGCGTTTTAGGATTGAGAGATGGCAGTAAAGTGGAACAGAGGCCGCAATGACACCTGCCATGCTTCTATTCAATGGAGGAGCAGAGAGGACATCAGCCATGATTGTATTCAATGGTGGAGCAGAGATGACATCAGCTATTATTGTATTCAATGGTGGAGCAGGGATGATATCAGCCATGATTGTATTCAATGGTGGAGCAGGGATGACATCAGCCATGATTGTATTCAATGGTGGAGCAGGGATGACATCAGCCATGATTGTATTCAATGGTGGAGCAGAGAGGACATCAGCAATGTTTGTATTCAGGGATGGAGCAGAGATGACATCAGTTTGTATTCAGGGGTGGAGCAGAGAGGACATCAGCCATGTTTGTATTCAGGGGTGGAGCAGAGAGGACATCAGCCATGTTTGTATTCAGGGGTGGAGCAGAGAGGACATCCGCCATGTTTGTATTCAGGGGTGGAGCAGAGAGGACATCCGCCGTGTTTGTATTCAGGGGTGGAGCAGAGAGGACATCAGCCATTTTTGTATTCAGGAGTGGAGCAGAGAGGACATCAGACATGTTTGTATTCAGGGGTGGAGCAGAGAGGACATCAGCCATGTTTGTATTCAGTGGTGGAGCAGAGATGACATCAGCTATTATTGTATTTAAAGGTGGAGCAGGGATGACATCAGCCATGATTTATTCAATGGTGGAGCAGGGATGTCATCAGCCATTATTGTATTCAATAGTGGAGCAGAGAGGACATCAGCCATGTTTGTATTCAGGGGTGGAGCAGAGAGGACATCAGCCATTATTGTATTTAATGGTGGAGCAGGGATAACATCAGCCATTATGGTATTTAATGGTGGAGCAGCGATGACATCAGCCATTATGGTATTTAAGGTGGAGCAGGGATGAAATCAGCCATTATGGTATTTAATGGTGGAGCAGGGATGACATCAGTCATTATTGTATTCAATGACGGAGCAGGGATGACATCAGCCATGATTGTATTCAATGGTGGAGCAGAGATGGCATTAGCCATTATTGTATTCAGTGGGGGAGCAGGGATGACATCAACCATTATTGTATTCAATGGTGGAGCAGGGATGACATCAGCCATTATTGTATTCAATAGCGGAGCAGGCTCGAGGGGGTAAATAGACGACTGATGATCCTTGTTCTTATTCAGCCCTTCGAATGTGTTACACAGGAATGGGGGAGGACTGGCTATCAAACAGGAAACAGGCCCTCCGGATAAATATGTCTTAATCAGTTGGACTGATCATAAAATGTTGAGTCATATAGCGACCACCGTTGGGTCCTCAACTATTTACAATCCATATCAACGATCAGTGGGATTGAATAGATGTACTGGGATTGAGTTTGGCGATGTCGCGGTGATAAGGAAGAAATTACATTATCAAGAGAGGATGGAGAGCCTGCAAATAGATACAGAGTGGTAAAAACAATGGATAATCGTTTGGCAGGTGGAATATAACTTGATATAACCTGTCATTTCATTTACAGGACTAATGGAAGGTAGTAGGTTACTAAAATGAAGAGGGATTACAGGACGTAATGATACTGTGTAGTGGGGGGTTCACTCAGATCCGTTCAGACATGGAAGCATTTGCTCCATCCCTGATCATCTGCTCCTTGACGCTCCAAGTGACTCCACTGCGCTCCGTACACATGGAATATTTTGTTGTGGTTGGTTAGTGGTGGGATGATGTTTTGAAATGTGTATCAAGGGGACAGCCTTTATCCAAGATAAATTCATTCCTTTCTACATGGAGACCAGAAGACGATGGGAATGGCTGCCTGCCTTTGAATGAAGGAACTGTGGCTGCTGTCAGGACATGATGTACTGTGCATGGACACACGGTAACATTAACAGAGAGAGAGCTCCTTCAGTTCCTCTACCTCTCCCCATTGATATGGGTACTCTGAAGATGCCATGTACACAATCGGGAATCCTACTATACTGGGAAAATAAGGATACACTCGATATGCTCCCTGCTGTGGGAGAAACTATCTATTTACCTCATCCACTATATACATCCTCCGGCACCAAATGGTGACATTGATATTGAGATGGTGGCGAATGATGGAAATGTCACCAGCTCATGCCTGGAAAGTTCCGGATCATAGAAGCTGAATGAAACTGTAACCCTAACAGCCACTGGCAGGACTGCCCTACCCCCTGGAATGAAGCTTCAGGTCGTGTTGAAGGAGGTGACACCACTCTGTGACCAGCTGTGTGTTCAGTCAGGATCCCCTCACGCGTTGCTCCTCCCATAAATGGAGCTTGGGAAGCTGTTCCTGGAAAACCCGGAGTGGATACAGTCGTTCCCTTTCCCCACACACACTCACTGCCTGGTTTCAGAGTTTCCCCTCTCTGCAGCCTCTGCTCCATTTGTTGTTCATGTTACTGACCCAGATGTTGTAACTACAGTCCCCATGTTCCATCCAGAGTTGGGTCACCAAATCCTCAGGTCTCCCTGAATGTCTGAGGCAGCTTACCCCACAACCTCCAGCAAACCATCCCTGGCCTCATCACTAATTTTTCAGTTACAGGAGTCAGTCACAATCCCCTCGGCTACAAGTGTTGTTGACCAGACCAGATCCCTGAAAAATATTTTTAGAAGGCCGCTTAGACCTAAACCTTTCCTTATTTTGAATATAGATGGGAAGTGTGTGTTCCAGATATGTTCTGACTGGTCAAATCACTCGACATTAAGCAAATATAATCTATTCAAATGCTTTAGTTAAAATACAATCAAAGAAAATACTATTTTTGGATAGCTTATATATTGGAATACTTGCACAAACAATAGATACCGTATCTTCTTGGTTTACACCGCTTGCACAAAGATATAATCAAATACAGATCCTTACAGCAGTTTTCCAATCCAGGAGGAAACAACATCAACAGAGATCTCAGAGAGAAAAGCAGCTGGGGATCATGTATTGAAACTTCCAACCCTTCTGGGATCCCCAGCAGCTTCTGGATGCTGCAGCTAAAAGCAAAACGAGGAAACCTGGTCTGGGAGAGCTGGCCACTGCCCTTCCATTGTTACCACAGTTTTAATTAAAACTAAAGCCTTTTTCTGTTTTTTGCTTAAACTGTTTTCAGACAGGAGTTCTGCACCTCTGTCTTTAAAACCTCTCTTCAAAATAAATCGAAGAGAAAATAACCTTTATACAGTGATAGTATCCTGAGACTCCATCTATAATAAAATAATCCATCAATATACAAGCGTGAATTCATTTTAGACGTCCTAGTCTTCCTGTGTTAGTAGTCTGCAAAGCATACATATATTTCATTGACTGAGCATACAATTGTTCACAACTAGTTTCGATTTCAGTCATTTTTCTCCTGCCACAAAATGCCTTTATCTTTCTTCATTCAAGTCTCCACAACATGTTAAAACTTAGGTTTTCTCGCCCTGTAACCTGTATAATTTCAAATTGAATGGCAGAAATAATAAGCTCAATAGGAACAGACTGTTATTTCTCTCCCTAAACATCTCCAAAAACATTAAGGGACCACGATCAGTGAAAAGGACTTGGCTCATGTGTGTTATTCGTAATTTAAATGCTGAAATGTTGTAACACCAACACCAAGCTCAAGGCCCCCTTCCCCTTTGTCGAATAAATCTGTTGATGTTTCCACTGGACACTCCAACCACACGTTACATAATGGAACACTTCTCATCTCTCCAATAGTCCCTCTGACTGGCATAGCTCCTCATGTCTCAGCATAAAAGAATTGCATGCTCCTGTACGTCTTAATGCTATAACCTATTTACCTGATACTCCTGGCCTATGCCAGTAAACCTTACTTTCACAGATATATGATTTAAGAAGATCTCACACATTCTTCTCAATCTCTCACAGAAACCAAACTTTGATTTCTGAACTCAATCATCATCATCATCAGCCATTTCAGCTTCTAAACTTGCCATTGATACTCTCTGCTCTTCCACACGAGTTCTCACGACTGCAGGAAGTGAATTGTTGAGCTTCTCCAAAATAAGAATCTCTCTAACAGTGTCATAGGTTTGCTCTGTTTTTAATACCCTTACCCACTTTTCAAAATTACTTTGTTTGATCCTTTCAAACTCAATGTGCGTTTAACCTGGGACCCTTTTTTAGAATCCTGAAACACTGTCTGTCGGCTTCTGACACAACGTCATATATACTTCAGATGGCTTTCTTTGTCTCCTCATACTGGCCAGATACCTCCTCCAATAAGGATGCAAATACCTATCAGCTTGGTTTGGATCAACTAAATCCACATGGTCACTGAGCAGTACATTTGTTCAGCCACTTCCTCAAATGAAATTCAAAAGGTTTCCCCATCCTTCTCATCAAATTTAGATAATGCCTGGATGTATTTAAACAGAACCCCATTAGGCCATTGGCGACTACAGGGTTGTTCAACCTCACTATCCTCCTTATCCAGCCTACCATCTAACTTCATCTCCGCCTTCTATGCCAACTTTCCTCTCTAATTGCTAACTTTTTAAGTTGAAACTCTCTGCTTTTCTTCTGTCTTTTTCTCTGTTTCGCCTTCACTTCCTTTTCTTTTATTTCTACTTTTCATCATAATTCAAACTGTTTCAATTCTTTCTCATGTTCAAAGTGCCTCATTTGAAATTGAATTCTAGCCATTTCCAAAGAGTCTGATGGTGGTTCAACAAAATGCAATTGCCGATCTATAGCTGTAATTATCTCTCATTTTCTCACAGACAATCACAACCCCAACTCCAGCTTGTCTGTCAATTCCTACTGCTTTGCCTACATTTCCTTTTGTAAAACCTCCAAATTCACTTCTTCCTCACCCAGAGAACTCTTAGTGACTGAAATAATCTTTATACACAAAACACGGTTTAAACCAACCGAATTCAACATCTGGAACAAGAGGCACTAACAGCTACCATACACGACCTTTGAACCCAATAGTCTCCCAGTGCATAATCTCCAGTGTCTGCATGAGCTTATTCTGATTTCTCTGGTTTCCTCCCACAATACGAAAATGTGCATGTCAGCTGAATTGGCCATGCTAAATTGTTTGTACTTTCCAGGGATGTATGGGTTAGGAGCCTTTGTCGGGATAAATGTTTAATAATAGGGTAGAGGATTGGGTCTGGGTAGGTTACTCCTCGGAGTGTTGGTGTGGACTTGTTGGGTCGAATGGCCTGTTTGTACAAAGTAGGGATTGAAATTCTAAACCCAATTTAGTATTATCGATTTGGAACCAGACATGACTCGTAAATTTGTAGTAGACCAACTAGACTGCCTCAAACTATATTAGGAGGGTAGCTTGGATACACACCTTTTCTTATTTTAAAGGATAGATGTGAAACGGTTGTTCCAGATGTGATGTTACTCATCAAACTATTCGCCATTAAGTAAAACACAATATATTTAAACCCTCTAATGAAAATCCATACACAGTGAAGAGGAATTTAGAATAATTTAACTATTGGAATCCTTTCCCGAATAATGGATACAGTATCTTCTACAAATGAACTGTTCCAATATACTAACATCCCATAAACAAATCCCTTGGCAAAAAGGAACATTCAGACATACATTCTTGCATACAGTTCTCCAATCCAGGAGGAAGCAGCATCAAGTCAGGTTTCAGAGAGAGTAGCAACTGGGGATAAGTTACTAGGCCGTTGTTACTACTGTTTATTATAAACCCTAAAAGCGTTGTAAGTCATTTACTTGAGCCGTTTTCAGTCGGCAGTTTTGCCTTCAAGATCACTTATTTTAAGAAAGGAGAACTTTTTTTTAAAAGTGACTGCATTGGCACACAATTTAGAGTCCTGCTCCTTTACTTAAGGGGCTTCCTCATGTTACTGATCGCAAGGTCACCCGAGAGGGACAAATACAGGTACAGACCAAGTTACAAGGATGTGTCTCATAACTTCTGAAACACCCCTGTCCATAGACCATCTCATGGGAAATACCAGGAAGTGAACAACAGCCTGACACACACCATTTCACTGTTTATGACCTTCACAATGCCAGCACTCGATACACTAGGGAGCTAAAAGCAAAGCCCAGGGAAAGATACAGAGGAACAGAAAGATTCACATCAAAGACAGAAACAGACAGTTAATTAATTGAAAAATCTTGTGGAAATATGGGAAACAGACAGGACAGTGGGACTAACTGGAGAAGTGAAATCTTCGAGAGTAAACTTACAAGAAAGAAAACATTGAATACAGGCATTGTCAGATCAGCTGAAATGGTTTGTTACATCAAATTCTGAATCTGCTTCACAGAACACCACAAACAACATAAACTGGGACAAGATGACAGCCCAGCATGGAGAGCTGTGCAGACCATGTTAGTTGTTGCTCAGTAAACTGCACTATCTGCCCAGCATAGTGAGTATTGCAAACTTTACTATCATATGCAAACTATATTCGCATCAGATTACTCTCTATAATGGGAAGATACTGTCTATAATGTCTATAATTGATGCATGTGTGTTTGTGCATGCATGTTCATCAGAAACTGAGAGAGAGTGCGTGTTTGTGCGCGATTGGCGTGTTTGAATGTGAAACTCATTGTTTAAGAAGGAACGCACATGGAGGAACCTATTTTAAATAAGAACAACTAGCAGGCTTTTTGTTAGTCGACAGAGAGAGAACGAGAGAAATTGCATGGACAGATGAGGTAAAGTGTTTGAGAATGTTAAAATAAAGGCATTGCCAGACACAATAGCAATATACATCGGCGTGCACATGAATGACAGATGGATGGGAGTTTGGTGTGAGGTCGAATCAGATTTGTTTCGGCAGGTCTGAAGCCAGGAGCGTCAGCAGCAGGTTATTGGCTTCATTAAGACAGTATTTCATAGCTCAAGGTTCAAACAGCAGATGGAATAAACCAGTGAGATATATTCTGGAGTGGTGAGCATTTCAAGTTAGAAATGGTCAGGGTATGGTGTCATGAATCAGCTCATGGTCAAAGGGATACCCCACAGTTGTGACTTGTCTGCTTCAGCCGCAGATATTGGCCAGGAATGGGATGGAAAGAGTGGAAGGAAGTGGAGTTTGTAACCAGAACAGTAGAGAGTGACCTCCCTGCTCTTAATATTTAAATAACAAAGGCAATGATACAGTAAATTGTAGTTCGCAGCTGGAACTGATTAGGTCAACAGAGAGAAGAATGAGTAACAATGCCAGTGCTGAAAGGGAGACAATAATTGAACACATTTATTGATGTAGTTAGTCGTGGTCTGTAGAGTGAATATATGGATTGAGAGTTTCAACAGGAAAATAATAGTGACAAGAAGGATAGAATATAAGAAAGAACAGTAATACAGTCATAACCAGTTAATAGAAAAAAAATCTGGACAGTGACACTTACCAGGAACACCAACGATAGCCAGGAAAGGTTAATAAAAATATTGAATAATGAGAATAGTGTAATAAATCATCAATGATAATGACCACCAACACAATGCAGAAAGATACCAAACATAATTGGATAAACTCCTGTCTATTGATGGAACATGCCAGTCTAATGTTCCCAGGTTCTGATACATTTTTGGACCAGTCTAATGTCCTCTGGTTCTGATCAATTGTTGGAACATTCCAGTCTAATGTTCTCAGATTCTGATCTCTCCTCCCCCTCTCTCTGGAACTGCTGATCCCGGTCAGTGCTGTCGGTGATGCTCCGCTCATGTTAAGGGATAATACATTGAACAGCGCCCATTTATCTTTAAAAGATGGAAACGCTCCACTGGAATAATTAGAATCCATGGAGATTGGCATTGATCACAGTCACTGTACAAACACTGGGAATCCGAGCAAAGGCTACGGCACCGCACAACAATCAACAGACAGAAGGGTTCCCTCCAAGTTCTGGAACACTTCAGTGGTCAAGGAACTTCAACCTTGGACCTAAGGGTGACCAGCCTCCAAGGCGGACTTCAGGACAGGCAGCAGCGAAAAGTGGCCCAGCAGAGGCTGATAGCTAATTTCTGTACCCAAAGGGAGGACCTCAAATGGGACCTTGGTTTAATGTCACAATAGAGGTGACCACCATTGCACGATACACACACACACAGACAAAGACCGACATGCACACATATATTTTGTGGGGTGAATTTGCACTTGCAGACTTTCATTGTAATTTGCTCAAAACTGCATGAATTCATGTAAAACTCTGAACTCAAAAATTTCATGGATTCATGTAAATCTCACTGTTATCTCACTTTTCAGATCAGAATCAATCTAAACATTATGGCATAGACAGAGAGCACAGGGGGCTAACACTTTCAGCATATTGTCTAGCTAACACACTGTTACAGGTAACCTGAGAATGCAACATTTTTAAAAAATGTTCTGTGATTTACACATGAAAGAAGTGAAACTATAATGGTATTAGAACAGATAAAAATTCAACAGACAATCAAGGTATTCTTCAATGTATAATTTCAGTTACATCACACTGTAAATGTTTGATATAAATTCTGTGCCTTAGAAGTGTGTCCTCCACTATCACCTGATGAAGGAGCAGCGCTCCGAAAGTTAGCGTGCTTCGAATTAAACCTGTTGGACTATAACCTGGTGTCGTGTGATTTTTAACTTTGTACACCACAGTCCAACACCGGCATCTCCAAATCATGACTGAGCAAACAGATTCAATTAACCAGTTCCACACATCACTTTTCATATCACTATAAAAGAGAACAATTACTGGGTTTGGATGGAATGGATGAGGATTGCTGAGGGATGGACCAATCTTAATTTTTTTTTAAAATCTTGTATTTGAGAGTATTAGCAGAACACTGCAGGAGTCTATATATGTTCCACTCTGTTTATGAAAGGAGGCAGTTATAGAATAACAGATCGGCTGCATAAAGAAAAGTTGCGTGGGCAAGTTTCTAGATCCCTCAATACAAAGTACGGTAATTATTGACCAGTGTGAGGCTACTCCTGGTTTTAAGTGCCCTACTACCAAATCCTTTCATAACCTTGAGACAGAGCATTGAGACTGCTGCTCAGCAACAGGCCGAAATAATTCTGTCCCTATGGGCCTCTTACAGAGGGATAATAGAAGGCCATTCATCCCATATTAGCTTGTTGTTACTTGAAAAGGTGGAAATCTAGAATATTGGCACATTTTGCCAACAGAATCATTCAAAACAAAGAGATGTGTCACTGCAGCTGTATGAGGTGTTACTGAAAGGGCACCTGGAGTGCACCTGGTTGTGTTTCTGTAACTGAGAAGGGATGGACCCCCATTAGATACAGTTTAACGGCTGCTCGTAATGGACGGGTTGCTGTGTCATTTAATGTCTCGGGTCTGTTACACAAGGACAGGAGGAGGCCATGCAGCCTCTCAAGTGTGTTATAGAGGAAGAGGAGGAGGCAATTAAGCCTCTTGAGTCTATTACAGAGGGACATGAGGAGGCCATTCAGCCTCTCGAGCATGTCACAGAGAGGCAGGAATTGTTTATTTAACATTCAAGTCTGTTACGCATAAATATTAGTTTTAAATTAGTTTTGGAATAGGAAAGACCTGATGTAAACATTAATGTTCTAACTTTGAACAAGGCCAATTTTGAAAGTGTTAGGCGAGCCCTGTGAAAGGCTGATTGGAATACCCTATTCACAGGTAAACGGATGGTTGGTAAATGCAAGGCCATCAAAATTTGGTTTCAGAGAGTCCAGAGCCAACGTGTTCCCATTAGTGAGAGGGGCAAGGCTGGTGGGTGCAGGGAGTGCTGGATGGCCAGATATATTGATGCTCTGGTCAAGGTAAGGAAGGAGGCATATGTCAGGTAAACAGAGCTGAGGTGAAGTGAATCCCGAGAGGTGTATAAGGGCAGCAAGTGCATAGTCAATGGGGAAATCAGGCCAGAAAAGTGTGGACATGAGATGGCTTTAGAAATAGGGTTAACGAGGCATTGAAGAAATTCTACAAATCCTTTAATGGTAAACGATTAACTCAGGAAAGAATAAGGCGCGTTAAAGATCAGTAAGGTTACCTATGTGTGGAACCACAGGAGATTGGAGGGATTAGAAACAACAATTTCACCTCAGTATTTAATGTGGAGGACGTTACAAGAGCGAGAGAATGAATAAATATATAGTGATATCTTGAAAAGTATCTATATCACAAGGAGGTGTTTGACATTTTAAAACACATAAAGGTGAACAAATCCCTGGGACCTGATCAGTTGTATCCCAAATGTATGTGGGAAGCTAGGAAAGACATTGGTCAGCATTTTGCTGATATATTTGTATCATTGATTTCCACAGGTGAGGTGTCAAAAGACTGAAGGGCTGCTAACATAGTGTCATTATTTGAGAAAGTAAGGAAAACCCAGGTAACTATAGATCACTGAGCCTGACGTCAATGGTGACTAATTTGTTGGAGGGAACTTTGATGGAAAGGATGTGCATGCATTTGAAAATACAAGGACTGCAGAGGGCTTTGTACATTGGAGTTCACATCTCAGGACTCAATGTAATCTTTAGAGGAAGTGATGAAGATGATTGCTGAAGGCAGGCTAGTGGATGTTGTCTTCATGGAATTCAGTAAGAAAACCAAAATGTTCTACATGGTAGACTGGTTAACAAGGTTAGACTGCCTGGGATCCAGGGAGAGCTCAGCATTTAGATCCAAAATGTTCTTGAATATTGGAGACAGGGCGTGACAGTGGACATTTGTTCAATAAACTTGGAGTCATGTGACCAGTGGCGTGTCGCAAAGATCAATAGTGGGTCCACTGCATTTTGTCACTTGCATAAATCATTCACATTTGAGTATATGAAGTGTGGTCAGTAAGGTTGTAGATAATAACAAATTTGTTGGTGCAGTCGTCAGTGAAGAATGATCTCTCAGACTATAATGGGACTTTGCTAAGGTGAACCGAGGAGTGGCAGATGGGGTTTATTTTAGTTAAATGTGAGGTGTTGCATTTTGGCAAGAAAAATCAAGGCAAGGCATATAGGTAGGGTCCTATCGAAAGCTGCCAATAAAGGAGAACCTCATATAAATTATGGAATCCCTACAGTAAGGAAACAGGCTATTAAGCCCATCGAAGCCACACCGACCCACTGGACAAACCCCTACCCTATCCCTCTCAGTCTGCATTTCCAATGGCTAATCCACCTCGCCTACAAATCCCTGGGTACTATACGCAACTTAGCATGGCCAATCTACCCTTATGTGTATGTCTTTGTAATGTCGGAGGGAAACATAGCATCCGGATGAAACTCACACAGACACGGGGAGAATGTGCAAACTCCACACAGGCTGTCATTCAAGGATGGAATTAAACCCAGATCGCTGCGCTCTGAAGCAGCAATGCTAGTCACTGAGCTACTGTGTCACCTTGTGGTGCAGGTTCTCCATTCCTTGGAATTGCCGTCACAGGTAGACAGCGCAGTGATGAAGGCACTTGGTGATCTTCCCTTTATTGGTGCGTGCTTTGAATCTGAACATTTTCACTCCGTGTTGCATCTGTCCAGGACATTGGTTTGGCCACTTTTGTAAAATTGCTTTTAATTATGGTTACCCTACTGTCGGAAAAATGTCAAACTTGAAAGGGTACAGAAGAGATGCGAAAGAATGTTGCAGGTGTTGGAGGATTAGAGTTACAGGGAGAGTTTGAATAGGGTGGGGCTATTTTAAAGTGTTGAGGCTGAGGGGGGACGTTAAAGAGGTTTATAAAATCATGAGGGGAATAGATAAAGTAAACAGTCAACGTCTTTTACCCAGGATAGGCGAGTCCAAAAATAGAAGACAAAGGTTTAAGGTGAGGTGGAAAGATTTAAATAGGGACATGAGGGGCAACATTTTCACACAGAGACTCCTGTGTGTATGGATTGAACAGACAAAAGAGGTGGTGGAGGCAGGTACAGTTACACCATTTAAAAGGCATTTGGATGGATACATGTATGGGAAGGGTTTAGAGGGAGATGGGCCAACTGCTGGCAAGGGGGATGAGATTAATTTCGGATATTTGGTCGGCATGGACGACTGAACTGAAGGATCTTTTTCTGTGCTGTACATCTCTGATAGTCTATTGCTTCTTGAGTGTATAACACAGGAACAGGAGGAGGCTATTCAGCTTCTGAATTCTGTCAGTCCGTTTGTTTGCTCAATTACTGAGAGTAAAATACAAAAATACATCAGTCAGATTTTGATGGTGTTTGACAGAAGCAGGAGAATTGCTTTTAGTCAATTCTGTAAGAAAAGCTGTAAGGAATGTGAGGAGGCCATTCAGTCCCTCAACTCCATTCCACAGGAGCAGCAGGTGAACACAGAGCTACTGGAACCTGTTACTCAGGAGCAGGAGGAGGACATCTACTTTCACAAACTTGGGATCAGGAGGCAGTCATTCAACTGTTTGAAACTGGGACACAGGGACAGGAGACAGTCACTCAACTGCTCGAAACTGGGCCACAGGGAAATCTGTAGGCTAGTGAGTTTCCATGGTCCTGTTATGCAGGAATAGGAGGAGGTACCTCACTCCCCACCAGTATGGGACACTGGGAGAGCAGGGGAGTTTGCTTGGAAAAATAAATAAATGCATGAATAAGTTGCATTCGTGGTCCATTCAATCCTGCCCCACCATTCACTAAGACCACGGCTGATCTGATGGTGATTCCCTCATTCCATTTTACGGAGACTGCCCTCTCTGCAGCCTCTGCTCCATTTGTTGGTCATGTTACAGACTCAGATGCTGTAACAAGTCATCATCACTCATCCAGAGGGTCATGTCTAAGGATGAGTCAGGATTTGAAGGGTCCAATCACAAGAATGAAAACACAAAATAAAGGTATTGCCACATTCGCAATCAAACTCCCAGAACCAGCTCATCCATAATACATTCAGGATGGAGCACTGTGTAGATCTGGCTGGTGTACTGCTGAATACAACCCAGCAATATCCAGAATGGAACTCTGTGCAGCCCACATCAATACTTGATCTATAATCCTGGGCTAAATGTCCAGCGTGGGGAGCTGTGCAGACCCCACTTGCTCATTCATATACAAACACAGGTTGTTGCATTGATCGGTAACACTGTGTTAGATCACTGCCCAGTGTGGGGAAAGTTGCAGCCCATATTGGAAGTGACAGGATATGCAGCTGCCATCCAGTTACAACTCCATATCTCCAATGTACCTTGAAAAGGGATGCTGCAGATGTGAAAATCATTGCAAATGGAAACAGTTGATATGCCAATATTCTGATCAAGGCGAGTATCACACAAGTATTTAAAGATGAAATAACTGAGATAATATCCGATGAGCTTTTGTGAATGTGCAAGGAAGAAAGGGGAGATGGTGATGTTATAGTGGTTGCACTATAAGCCTCCAAATCAACAATGGGAATTGGGTGAACAAATAGGCAGGGAAACTGGTGAGAGTAGCAGGAGCAATAGGATTGTCATAATAGAATTAAAATTTCCTAATATAAACTGGGACATCCAGATGGTTAAGAACTTCAATGGAATGTAATTTCTTAAGTTTATTCACGAAAGTTTCCCCAAGCAGTATATAAAGGGTCCTACACGGGAATGGACACACTCGACCTACTGTTGGGAAATAGGGATGAATAGGTGACGGTGGTAAAGTGGGGGAGTATTTTGGGAAAAGTGACTAGCGCTGTATTAATTTTAAAATAGTTATGGGAGGGACAAAATTGGTCCACAGATTCAAGTCTAAATTGGAGCAAGGCATATTTTGTTGGAATTAGACAGGGGATTGCAGGGGTTAATTGGAGTAGTTTGTTTTCAGGTTAAAGGATGTCGGGCACGAGGGAGGGCTGTAAAAGTGAGATAGCTCGAGTTCAAGGTTTATATATTCCTGTGAGGGTGAAGGGAAAGTGAGGCTGGAAGAGAAAACCCTGGACGACAAGAGATATTGAGGCTCTGACCAGCGAAAAAAGGAGGCGTCCCCAGGTGCAAGCAGCTGGAATCAAGGGAATCCCTGGAGGTACACGGGAGATTAATGAAGAAGGAAATCAGCAAGGCGAAAAGGGAGTATGAGATAGCCTTGGCTGAGAGGATTAGGGTGAATCCAAAATCACTATAGTAAAGAAAAAGAACAACTCGAGAGAGAATAGGACGCCTTGAAAACCAAAATGGGCACGTATGTGTATAACTTCAAGAGGTGGTTGAGGTCCTCAATTTCCCCTATGTGTTTATCATGTAGAAAGACATGAAGACCTGTGACCTTTGGAAGTTTAGTTGAGATATTTTAGTACTGTCCATATCACAGTAGAGCTGTTGTTGGACATATGAGAATCCACAAAATCAGATAAATCTCTTGGTCCTGACTAGATATATCCAAGAGCACTGCAAGAGGCGAGATAAGACTGTTAAGAGTCCAAGGTCCTGGAAGACTGGGCAGTAGCAAACGTAGTGCCCTTCTTCAAGAAGGGCTGAAAATAAATGCCTGGGAAATATAGACCAGTAAGCTTCACATCTGTTTTCGGTAAACCACTTGAGAAGGTTCTGAGAAATAAGATATGCATGAATTTGGAAAGACAGAGTTTGACTTGGAGCAGTCAGCATGGCTTTGTGCGTGGCGGATCATGCCTTACAAATTTTGTTTGAGTTTTTGGCAGAAGTGACCAGGAACGTTGACGAGGGCAGGACGGTGGACATTGTCTATATGGATTTCAGTAAGGCCTTTGATAAGGTTCCACATGGAAGGCCGCTCGAGAAGGTTAGATCGCATGGACTCCAAGATAAACTGGCAATTTGGCGACACAATTGATTTGACATTATGAAGCAACTGGCTATGGTGGAGGTATGCTTGTTGGACTGGAGACCTGTGACTAGTGGAGTGCTTCAGGGGTCGGTTTTGTCCCCATTTCTGTTTGTTATCTATGTCAATGATTTGGATGAGTGTGCACATGCAAGGTTAGTAAGTTTGCAGATGAATCTAAAATGGGAGGCATTGTTCACAGTGAGGAAGGTTATCAGAAATTGCAGCAGTACCTTGATCAACTGGGGAAGTGGGCTGAGAAATAGCAAATGCAAGTGTGATGTCTTGCATTTTGGAAAGTCAAATTCAGGTGGGAGGTTAATGGTGAATGAGAGGGCTTTAAGGAGTGTAGTGCAACAAAAGGATGTTGGAAATCAGGTGCACGAATGTCTGAATTTGAGTCGCAGATACACAGGACAGTGAAGAAGCCTGTTGGCACACTGACCTTCATCAGGGCATTAAGTATAGAAGTTGGGAAGTTATGTTGCAGTTGTATGGGATGTTGTTAAAGTTGCATTTGGAGTATTGTGCTCAGTTGTGTTCACCTTGCCCTGGAAAGGATATTATTGGACTACAATGAATGAAGAACAAATTTACAAAGATGTTTCCTGGGCTAAAGGGTCTGAGTTATAGGGAGAATTTGTACAAGTTAGAATATGCATGGGGGGGGAATATTTAATTTTTTTTTGCAAGGTTGGGGAACCAAGGACTAGAGGACAAATGTTCATGTTTGGAGAGGACAAAAATAAAAAGGAACCTGAGGGTCAACTTTTTTACGCAAAGTGTGGTTTGCATATGGACTGAGCTGCCAGTGGAAGTGGTTGAGGTGGGTACAATAGCAACATTGAAAAGGTATTTGGCAAAATACATGGATAGGAAAGGAACAAGGGCAGGGAAATGGGCTGAGTGTGGATGTACATTTTGGTCGGCATGGAACAGCTAGGCCTAAGGGCTTGTTTCCATGCAGTAGAAATGTATGACTGTAAATATGTGCGTTTGGGGATAGAGACAGAGAGGAACAGAGTGAGAAAACATGTCATGGAAAGATGTGTTCACAAGTTTCAGAATGCTGATATGAAGACATTTCGATAGTATCATGCAACATGAGTGAATGGAATATTGCTGTGAGTTCAGGCGATGGAGAGTTTTGAATGAGCATTTGTTCTGCAGCTTTGTAACTGGGAGTGAGGACAGCTGAGTCTTCGGCTCATTGAACTGTATAAAACAGTAATATGTCTCAGTGTCATTTTCATTGAGGGTGACAGAGGAATTGGCTGTACGAAGCTGAGCTAGTTTCCTGGTGCAATCTTATCGAACTCACCTCATTAAATACCACCCACCTCTCATTGAATTCCAGCTCGATTCTGCCACCCATTAGGATTGGAGGTACTCACAGTCGCCAGGATTTCCCTAGATATTCCGTGTTCCCTGGCACTGGTGCCATCTTTAAAAGGCCAAGGGGCACACGGCTGAGCTTTTTCAGTTTGGAGCTGCCCTGCACAGTTTACCCCGAGCATGGCAGATAAGCCGCATTTATACCACAGTTTGTTGACGCTGCATGGTGTGCATAGTGGATGGGCTAGTACAGAGGGGGATCATTGCCTTCCCAGAGGGGGCCTTACCACCAGACCCACTGAGCATGGTCTGTGCTCACCACCCAGCTCAGTGCAGTATCTGAGGTCTGAAGAAATGTCCAGCAGTACAGGACAAGCATCAATAACCTTCCCCACTCTGTCAGGGTAAGGCTCACTGTATTCTCTCTGCTCCCTCACACTCACTGTATATCTGTTACAGCACGAACAAGGCTCATGCTCCACCACTCTCACCGTCGCATGCAGCAGCTTCGCTCTCTCTCTCTCTCTCACACACACACACCTTTGCAATATCCCCCACACAGTTAGAGAATATTCCGGAGAATACCAATTATGGAATGTTCCACACAGTGTTCCAAATAATGCCCAGTTTCAGGAAAATGCAGTGCTCCAGTGTGTAACCACATAAGAGGAAGGAGTAGGGATGCACTTTTTCCAAATCACACACATTTCAAATCCTGTTGAGGCCATTCAGCCCTTCAAACGTGCTCTAGCATTTAATAGGTCCCGGCTGATCTGATGCTTTTCTCAGCTCCATGTTACAGAAACTTTCAGTCATTCAACCCCCTGGGTTCCTGTCACTGTCCAGACGGCATTCAGGCACTTTTACTCCAGTTTTCTTCAAGCGCCTGTTTGAGGGCTTTTCCCATGGAACACACTCTCCTAACAGTATATTCCATTAATTATATACTTTCATGCAATGGTCAGCATGCTTTACACAGACCAAACAAAAATATACACTTATTTTATAGTTATAGATATCCAATCACACTGTGTAATTCTGGTTATTTCACTTGACTCACCTTAAATATTAAACCAAAAACAGCTTCTAAACACGTCTTGTTATAAAATACAATTTCGAGCAGAGAACGTTTTTACCCTCAGCCGTTATCTTGACCGTTATCTGAACTGTACCACTTTCCTTGTTATGAAAGTTCCTCTTGCCCTTTGTCTGTGACTGTTTCTGTTTGTAACAGTTACACTGTCTCCCACTCAGTTGGCAGGACGGCAGGTTTGTGATACAGAGGGAGGCCAACAGTTCAGGGTCAGTTCCTCACACTGACAGAGGTTACCATGAAGGGGATGCTCTCTCAACCTCACCCCATCACCCGAAATGTGGTGACCCTCAGGTCAAACCACCATGAGTGGTCTCTCTAATGAGAGTTCTTTGGGACTCTATTCTATCAATGTTAGCATTTCAATATTTTAAAAAATATCTTTATTGAAAAATGGATTTTTAATATTATAATAAACCAATAGCAACACAACTCAAATAACTGATCAAAATTAAACGCATGTGCATGTACATACAAAACAAGTTAAAAAAAACACTAAACGGACAGAAGAAAAACAAAAATAAGCAAGAAATAATGAATAAATAATGCAGCTCAGCATAACAAAATTATAGCTCTCGTTCTTCAAGAGCATTAACTGATATCCATTTTTCTGTTCATTATTCTTCCTCTATGGGTATAAGAGTCATTAGATAATATCGTCAGGGCTGTATAAAAGCCCTTCTGAGAGTGCCAAATAAGACTGTATCATGGTAATCCAAAAAGGTCTGCAATGTCCTATATAAATCTATGTTTTTTGGTGCACCATGCTAGTGAAAAAGTCCAAAGGGATATTCTCCATGAAGAGCTTATGTTGACCCGGGGGTGGGGGGAGGGGGCGGCGGCAGGGTTTCAGACATCCAACACAACAGAATGTTTTTCCTAGAACAGAAAGTAAGGATATTATTTCACACGTGAATCTGTGTAAAGTACTTTGTGCAGGCCCAGGAAAAGAGAAACCAGGTCCATCTCCAATTCAGTCCCCTCGACCCACTCTACCACACCTAACGCAGAGCTCCAATATATATGAAGCCTGCAGCAGGACCACATGCAATGAGTAAGTGTGCCTGTAGTCATTCTGCATTTCGGACATGCTGAAGATAATCCTACTTTGAATTTTAGGAGATAATCTAGGGTCAGATAGACCCTTTTAAGAATTTTCAACTGCATGGAATGGATCCTATTGCAGATGAAATTCTTCGAGCATTTTCACAAATATGCTCCCATGTTTCCGAAGTGGCCTGAAGCCCCAACTCTCTCTCGCAGACATCACAAAGCTGCACAGTCTCGCCTGAGGGGACACTCTCCAACTAATGATAAAGGGTACTGACAGAGAGTGAATTCTAAGAAATAAGCACCCTCTTCTGTCTATTGGATCTGTAAGAGTCTGTTACAAGTATGTTTTTTTTTAAATCAAATCTCTGATCTGGAAAAGATTGAGAAGAGGTCTCTACTAGCCAGTCCATATGTACGAGTTATTTGATCAAATGACATCATCGTTTCTCCCTCAAATAACACTTGGTCGATCGGTGGTGAGCATTGTTGCCTCAAAACAGCAGGGTCCCAGCTTTGGATCCGGCCTTGGATGCCTGGCTGCGTGGAGTTAACATATTCACGCCGTGTCTGTGTGGGTTTCCCCCCACAGTCCAAATATGTGCTGGTTAGATGAATTGATCATTGATAAATCACCCATTGTGTTCAGTGATGAGTAGGTTGGGTCATTAGTCAGGGTAAATATAGGATGGTAGGGGAATGGGTCTGCGTGCGCTACTCTTCAGAGGGTCAAAGTGGATTTGTTGGGCCAAAGGGCTTGTATCCACACTGAAAGGATTCTACTAATTCTAAATCACTCAAGCAAGGCACACCCCTTGCTGCCCACAGTTTAAACCTGGAATCCATTATCCCAGGATCAAAACCCGGTTTACCAATTATAGGGGTAAGAAACATGGTTTTGGCTGTATTGCCCTCGATCTGACGCATTGTGATTCAAGCTATAAGAGTATTGATAATTATTGGGTTATGACAATACTCCATAAGTGTTGTCATTTCGTCTAAGACCAGCAGACTAATAAGGGTTCACTTTGTCTGAGAGGGTTCAATATCTAATCCTATTGACGCCGAGTCCTTAGCGGCCCAGGCACTAACATAGGATAAAAAAAGACCTGAATTCATAGCTTTTAATCTGGGAGATCTACTCCCCACAATCTGCGGGGTAGTTAAAATTTGGTTAGCTTGATAGAGAGTCGCTTATGGCCCCAAATGAAATAGCTAAATCAGCTATAAAGTCTCCTAAATGTCTGTCTGGGAAACATCAAAGGAAGCATTCACACAGGGAATAGTAAATGAGGAAGAACATTCATTTTAAGAACAGCTATCCGACCTAGCCAGGATATTGGAGCTGCCTCCCTTCTTTGAATGTCTTGTTTAATTTTTCAAACAAATGGACATAGTTCACGTTAAATAAATGATCAAAAACGGATGTAATGAATATACTGAAATAGAGCTACCTCCCCCACCTCCCCGTCCATTTAAAAGGAAAACAGGATTTACCCTCAAAATCAGGTATTTCCCTAAGACCTCCCATAGGCATGGACACCAATTTTGTAAAATTAATCTTAAAGCTCAAAAGGCCACAAGCAAATTAATGCATTACATCACGTGAGCTTCCGAAATTGCAGGATTTGACAAAAATATAAGACCTTCATCTGCAAACAACATAATCTTATGTGACTTCTATCCCACTTCTGGGGCAGGTATGTTGGGATAATATTCCCAATTATGCAGGATGCGAACAAATCTAAGATTGTTGCAGGGATGGGGAAGAGATCAACCCTCGTGTGCCATTTGTGCGGGTTCAAGAAGAAAATAAAATCTCTACTTGTGAAGTAGATCTGCCTCCAGACATCCACCAGCTCTGATTCTGCCCACAAATCCACTAATTCCGTACATTATAACGAGGGTATTGGGGACCTTTCGACATTCTGTCCATTGTGGGGTGCATAAGACAGTTGAAATATCCTTCTACAATAATGTGCCACGATGCAAGATAACTTAATTTGGGAAATGCATCTACCAGGATTTTAAGAGTGTGCACTGGGTGGCAAGAAACATTCAAAATACTGTATTAATTCCCATAGTTCAAGGCTTTGAGGATTATGATCCTTCCATGAGTGTTTAATGCAATCTAATAATTTAAATGGAAGATTCTTACTATCCATTATGACTTTTCTCCTACTCCTAGTATTAAAAGACGCGAAATAAACCCGAATAAAGCCGCCCTGCTGTCACGTCAAATGTTCCTTGTCATCACGGTGCCTCTCCTGCAATGGAGGAACATCCACCCACTTTTTTTTTAAGTCGAGAAATTACATTTTTTCTCTTGACTGGCAGATCACTGCCGTTAATGTTTCAGGTAAACGATTTTAAGCACATAATAATCCATAACACACTGCAGCAACATTTGAATTCGAGAGAGATTCACATCGAATTACACATCGCTGAGCATTAATGATAAAAGACTCAGCGACCCTAAAAACTATACAAACTAAAACTAGTACAACTAATAAGCTCACAAAACGTTCCAAAGCTAAACACATTAAAAAACAACGAAAGAAACAAAATCCCAAGTACTAATGACAGTTTATAGGGGAATTATCCCCCTCCCATTGGGGACGCTTACATATCCCAAAACTTTATCTTCTGCCCGCTACCAATATGGCATTCAGGGCAATTAATAACAAAAACCAGACTTCAACTGTCCTTCAGTCGGCAGTTTGTCACCACAACTACCTTTGTAACTCCCTCCAGCTTGAGCCACACCTCCGACACAAGCAAAGAAAGAGAAAACGAGTAGTAATACTAATGAAGAATTTAAAAGTGTGAACTCTACCCATCCCCGACTATAATTTAACACTGGTTAATACCACAAAAATCCAACAACATTTCTTTAAGGGAGAAACATGATTATCTAAACATCCAGCTTACTTTAAAAGTTTTCGCTTTCTCTGGAGAGTCAGTCGAGTTCATTGATCCATTCAAAGCAATACGGAACACGACTGGGAACCATAAGGAATACTGAATCCCGAGTTCCCTTACACTACTCTTGATATCATCAAAAGATTTTCTTTCCTGAATCACTGATGCTGAAAAGTCCTGAAAGAATATAATGCTGGAGCTCTCGTGAATTAAAGCCATTGGAGACCACACTGAGCTTCCGTCAGTCTTTGTTTATCCCTGTAACTATGTAACCGCACAAGGACAGGGCAAAGGCGTTGGTCTGAGTCTAACCGCCGCGCCATAACCGATGAACTGTCTTCACCCATCCCTCTTCGGCTTCGAAGTGAAGGAATCACAGCAGCCAGATCTCGAAAAACTCACGAGCTGACCACCTGCCGTCTGGCCCAGCAGATCGACGATGTGAACATTCTTCATCGTGTCCCTGTTCTCGAGGTGGTCATCTTGTTCAGTTAAGGTATGGACCTGTATTTCAAGGGGAAGGATCCTCTCCTGAGAGGAATTGATCGCAGTCTCAGTCAATGCATTTCGTCACTTGACATTGTATGTTCTGTTTCCAAGGCTGTCTAGTTGCTGCTCGATTTTTTGGAGCACGTCTGTGAGCGGTTCTAGCCACAGCTGAACTTCTGTTCAGTCATGCCTTCGATCATTTCACATACTTGGTGAACTCAGTGACCAAGGCCTGGTGAGTAACTGGGTCTATTGAACGAGCAGAGTGGGTTGCAGCTACAGCCTCAAGCTGTCAATGCTTCTGACGGGTGCACTGTGTGTTGGGACTTACTCAATCCTTTCCAATGTTTTGTCATTTCCACTTGACAAAACGGGATTAGTAAAGATTCTATCGCTCTTTTTAGTGTTGAATGTTAAGTAACTGGCTGGGATGGGGTGGGTTAGAGAACCACTTTGCCTGTGCTCTGATGCAGACCCCATTAAAACAGACCTTCCAGATCGCCACCATCTGGGCTTCCCCCTTAACATTTTATCGATATTACCATTTCGTTTTGAATTATATTCCTGGATGTTCTGGAGCAGTGTCATTTGGTACCACTGTCTACATTTACCCCAATACCGCATATTATGCCAATCCCTGATAATCCTCGACACCGTTGTTATTTATGAACCTTCTGTCTGTTCCTCAAAATTATTGAATATCTCTGCCTCCAATGCTCTGTGGGGAAGAGAGTTACAAAGAACCACAGCACTGAGAAAAAAATATAAAACTCAAGATCTGAGTGTGAGATTATTTTTTCTTTGTCTGCTTCTCTGAGAAAGAATATAATTACGTGAGAAGCAGTTCGGCGATGTTTCACTTCACGCATTCCAGGAATGAGTACCTTATATTATGAAGGATTTAACAGGTCACCCTTGGAAAGAGAGATGATCTTATTGAAACATACAAGACCTAGACGAGAGTGGATCAGATAGATACCCACTGGGTATAGTCTAAATTTCTTGCCATTTTCACAGAATCTCTACAGTGTGTAAGCAGGACATTCCATCCATCAACGCTACACTGACCCGCCAAACAGCATCCACCGGACCTGCCCCCCTACCCTATCCAAGTAACCCTGCATTTCCCATGACTAACCTACATAACCTACACATCCCTGGGCATGATGGGCAATTTAGCATGGCCAATCCACTCTAAGCTGCGGATCTTTGGACTGTTGGAGGAAATTGGAGCATTGGGAGGAAACCCACACAGAAAACTGCAGAGAGAATGCTCAAACTCCACACATAGTGTCACCTGAGGTTATATTGAATGCAGCTCCTTGATGATGGGAGGTAGCAGTGCTAACCAGATATCCACCATGCACATCCATCAGTTCTATTAGTTATTTGTGGCAGACTAAAGAAATCTGCCTGACGCATTCCTGTCACTGAACCTGACGCAGTCTGAGAACTTTATGATCGGCCATATCACCAACCTGGTTACATTTAAAGTTTACGAGGAGAATAGTTCATCCACTTTACTAACACCTTCCGCCCCGACCTCAAATTTACCTGGACCGTCTCAGACTCCTCCCTCCCCTTCCTAGACCTCTCCATTTCTATCTCAGACGACCGACTCAACGCGGACCGACTCCCACAGCTACCTAGATTACACCTAGATTACACCGCTTCCTACCCTGCCCCCTGTAAAAACGCCATCGCATGTTCCTAATTCGTTCGTCTCCGCCGCATCTGCTCCCAGAGAGACCAATTCCAATAGCGAACAACCCAGATGGCCTCCTTCTTCAAAGACCACTATTTCCCCTCAGACGTGGTTGACGATGCTCTCCACCGCATCTCCTCAACTTCCCACTCCTCCGCCCGTGAACCCCACCCCTCCAATCGCCAGAAGGACAGAACCCCACTGATCCTCACCTACCACCCCACCAGCATCCAGATACATCATACCATCCTTCATCATTTCCGCCACCTCCAAACGGACCCCACCACCAAGGATATATTTCCTCCCCCACCCCTATCATCGTTCCGGAATGACCAGTCCCTCCGCAACTCCCTCGTCA
Organism: Chiloscyllium punctatum; assembly: GCF_047496795.1. Lineage (NCBI taxonomy): Eukaryota > Metazoa > Chordata > Chondrichthyes > Orectolobiformes > Hemiscylliidae > Chiloscyllium > Chiloscyllium punctatum. The sequence goes on along the minus strand of NC_092755.1, from coordinate 13,173,912 downwards.
GATCCACACACACCCACCAACCCAACCTCCGCTCCTGGTACCTTCCCCTGCAACCGCAAGAAATGCAAAACATGCGCCCACACCTCCCCCCTCACTTCCCTCAAAGGCCCCAAGGGATCCTTCCATATCCGTCAGAAATTCACCTGCACCTCCACACTCATCATTTTTCTGCATCCGCTGCATCCGATGTGGCCTCCTATACATTGGGGAGACAGGCCGCCTACTTGCAGAACGTTTCAGAGAACACCGCTTTGACACCCGCACTAACCAAACCAACCGCCCCGTTGCTGAACACTTTAACTCCCCCTCGCACTCCGCCAAAGACATGCAGGTCCTTGGCGTCCTCCATCGCAAGACCGTAGCAACACGACGCCTGGAGGAAGAGCGCCTCTTCTTCCACCAAGGAAATTTGCAACCACAAGGGATGAATGCAGATTCCTCCAGCTTCTTCATTTCCCCTCTCCCCAACTTTTCTCAGTCCCTCAGACTCAGCACCGCCTTCTTGAGCTGCAATCTTCTTCCCGACCTCTCCGCCCTATCCCTCTCCAGCCTATCACCTTCACTTTAACATCCTTCCACCTATCGTATTCCCAACGCCCCTCCCCCAAGTCCCTTCTCCCTACCTTTTATCTTAGCCTGCTTGGCACACCCTCCTCATTGCTGAAGAAGGGCGTATGCCCGAAACGTCGATTCTCCTGCTCCTTTGATGCTGCCTGACCTGCTGCGCTTTTCCAGCAATACATTTTTAAGCTACATTTTAAATTTGTTGGGAGCAGTGGAAGAGTGGGATAAAAATGAAACAGTGACACCCTCCAACCTCAGTCAGAGCAGGAATTTGGAGAAATTCACCAAGTGGGAATTTATTCCAGTGGGAATTCTCTTTCCCGGAATTTTGGGATGGCTGAATCTTTATATTATATCGAGGCTGGCTTCGATATAATATAAAATGATTTTCCACAAACAGGTGAATCAGGGATAATAGTGTATCGGGAGCAACGTGCAGCTGGGAACACAATGAGATGAACCACAACCTTATTTACTGGTGGAGTAGTGTCAATGGGCTGAATGGCCCACTCATGTGCCTCAACCCCATGTTCTGATGTTACGTTCAACCCTTCAGAACTGCAACACAGAGGCACATCGAGGCCACTCCGATGGTGAGGTGTAGTTTCAGAAAACTACTTGGAAAATCCAGGCTGGGTCAGGAACCGACCCCCACCCCCAAGCTCTCTTTCCAGGTTTCCCCACTCTGTAACCTCTGCTCCAGATGTGGGTCATGTTACAGACCAAGATACGCTGGGTATACAGCCCCCATACCCCACCTACGGTTAACCTAAACAAATCATCTGCTGTCCCTGAATGCAACATTGTGCAACACGACTTCCAGGAAAATAACCTGTTAGTTTCCAATAGCGTAACATGTGAAATTAATAAATAGAAACGGAAGTAGGTCATTCGCCCCCTCAAGCTTCCCCTGTCATAAAATAATAACGTGGCTGATCTACTCCAGGGCTCAACTCCACTTTCTTGCCGACTCCTGTATCTCTCCACATTTCTCTGGGTTAGGGAATTCCAGATATTCACTACCTTCTGAGAGAAGGCATCAATTTGCATCTCAGATTGAAATCGATGTTCCTTATTCGGTATCTTTATCCTCGAGTTCTTCACTCTGCCCAGGAATGGGAGCAACTTCTCAACATCTACCTTCTCAAGCCCTCTCTGTATCTTATATATTTCAGCAGTAACCCTCTTCATTCATTTAAACTCCAATGAATAATCACCTCACCATTATGGAGAGTCTGAATAACTCAACCCTTTCATCTCTGGAAGCCGGTTAATGATCCAACCGCATTACTTGCTGCATCAGCATGCTGACGTTATGCTTCATACTCAGGAAGACTCCAATCACTTTGTACTCCTCTTTTTTTGGAAGTCCTCTCCATTAAATAACAGACAGCCTTTCGGTTCTCAGTGTCTTCCACAAACTCGGATGTATATTGCACTCAGCTCCCTCCTTCAGGCTGTCAGTATAGATTGCAATAACTGGTGCCATCGGACTGATATGTGTGGTGATCCAGCAGATACACCTTTATCATAAAGATCCATTAATCCTGACTGACTGATTTCTATGTGTTAACCAGTCATCATCGCATGTTAATACATTGTCCGTCATCCTACAAGCTTCCGGCTTGAGTAAGATCTTTTATTTTGTAATACCCTGCGGAAAATCTCTGAAAAGCCTCGTGTCTACCAGATCCCCTTTATCAAGTCCGCTTGTTATATTTCCAGACATCTCCATAAAACTTTGCATGATCTTACAGGGCAAAATATAATTTCCTTTCACTGACACTGCGTGAAGCTTTTCTTAATGTTCATGCTGGCCAGGTTTTCCAAATGAAACTAGCCCCATCTGCTTTCATTTGACCCATAGGCCTCTAAATGTTTCCCATTCGTATGTTTGTCCAAATGAGTTTTAAATGTTATAGCTATATTGGCATCTACCACTTTTCCTCTGAAAGCTCATTCTGTACCCGTACCACTCTGTATAAAAACACTGCCCCTGCGTCCCTTTTAAATCTTCCCCCTTTCACCTTAAACCTATGCCTCCTATGGTTGAACTCTCCTCTCCTGTGGAAAAGCCCTTGGCTATTCACCCGATCCATACCTCTCATGATTTCATAAACGTCTATAATGTCAGTCCACAACCTTCTACACTCCATCTGATCCTAACTTCAAGAACAAGCATTTAAAGACAAGTGCTGCAAATTTGAAACGATATTAAACATGACAGTAAAACAATACACAGCCAAAACTTCATACTATTATTTGTTTTTCTCCATATTACAATATTTCGGCAGCATGAAACGCTTATTTAGTGCCAATAACAAGTCACGCACCTGAATTTATTTGTCTAACGTGGGTGATGATCTCGACAATGAAAACGTAACTATGGCCAGATCTATATAATACCATATAGTCAACATTCCCCCACCTGGCCTCCCAATGATCTTCTGTGCTTGTGTCTTCCTTACCTTGCACTCAATACAGAGAACCCCTTTCACCATCGCATCTTAATTTAAACTCATTTCACAGAATCTTCTTTTATCTTTTGCCACTCCCTCTTTCCCCTGTCACCCATTCCCCAACTCTGGCTAGGGATCTAAAGCACATTTTCCAATCATTTTGAGTTCTGAAGGAGTGTCACACTCGACTTGAAACACTAATTCTGTTTCCCTGTCTCTGCAGATGCTGACAGACCTGCTGAGTTTCTCCAGAAATGAATAGGGGCACAGAACAAATTTTCAATTAACAAATAGCGATCGATACTGGAAATAAAAATACCAAAAATTGCTGGAGAAACAGAGAGCTTTGTAGAAGTTTCAATGGACCTGCAAGTTTATATCTGCATTCACTCCAGAAGATGCTGCAACATCATCAGCAATTTCTGTTTTTGAACAATTTCCAACGATGAAAGTCAAAGATGCTCAAACAGACTGTCGAACATGGAGTGCCGTACACTGGGAACTGAACGATAACGCATGGTGACAAGTTCCTTAACTCTGGAACTGCATAAGGCTGGCATCACTGATACTGCAGTGCTCTGAATTATGGTCAGGGACAAAAACAGAAGGAAAGACATTCACTTCAAATACAGAAGATGGCATTACTCAAAGGAAAAGATTTAGATTCGTATCTTAAATTGATTGAGATAAAGTTACAAATTGGAGGCGTGACACTATGGAAAGAATTTCAGCAGAATGAGAATATGAAAATGAAAGTGTTACCGCATCAGAAACCAGAGTAGGTCACTGAATATAGGGCTGTTGGGTGAATGGGTCTTGGTGTTAACTGGGGGACAGTCAGTAGAATTGAATTGTAGATATTGCAGATTAAACTGGGTTATCATCTGATGCTGTAGGTCACAGCAGCAACAGCAGAAGCAGAATTGTATTCAATGACAATCTGTAACCTTTCCCTCAGGATAATCCCTCAGTCCACCATTACCCTCAAGCTGATCTATAGATCAGTGACGAGTGTGGGTGAAGATGCCAGGGTCAGTACCACGTGTACCTTTACCTGATGACAACCCATTAAAGCTACCTCAATTGGCTGGTTACTCTGGAAACAGCAGAACTAACATCTTGTACAGAGGCAGAAATTATACCACGAGTAACAAATCAGATCGAAGCACTGTCATCCTGCCAAATCCAAGCATAAATGTCGATGGACCATTAAACAACGTACTGGAGGAGAGGACTCCACAAATATCCCCATCCTAAATAATGGAACAGTCCTGTACATCAGTGTAAAAGTCAAGTATGTGGTGTCTGCACTATCCTCAGCCAGACGTGTTGAGTGGATGTTCCAACTTACCCTATCATGATGCCCACAGAATCACAGATGGCAGTCTTCAACCATTTCGATTCGTTGCACGTGACATGAAGAAACAAGTGAACACAGTAGATACAAGAAAGGCAATGGGCCCTGACCCCATTCCTGCAATGGGACTGAAGACTTGTGCTGCACAATAAGCCGTGTCACTGGGGAAGCTGTTTCATTTCAGCTCCAACTCTGACATCTCCCTGGCAATGTGGAAAATTACTCAGTTATGTCCAGTTTCCTAAGAGAGGAATAAATACAATCTGACCAGTTACCACCCCATCAGTCCCATCACGACAGTCAAATTGGTGGGAGTTCTATATGACAGAGCTGTCAAGTAGCACAGAAATAACCTGCTCGGTGTGGTTTCAGATAGGTCTCCATTTGGAGATGGTGCTGTTGTGGAATTGTCATTGGATTACTAATACAGACCAGGCTCATGCTTGGGCAGCTGGTGCAAGATAAAAACAATTATTAACATATCAAGATCGAAAATCTGGTGTCAGTAATAGTGATCTTGTGTCCAATGTTGAATGTAAACATCGATTTCCTTCCCCAATGTACTTTCAGGAAGTGAATCTCCCGTGCTTTCCTGGTCTGGCCTAAAAGTGACTCCAGACACACAGCCATGTGATAAACTCTTCAATAGTCCCTGAAACGGCCAAGCAAGGCACTCAATTGTATCAACTGCTCCGAACTCTTAAAGGATATACCCGGAGAGAACACCTGGCTCCAACTTTGGTGTCGGAAAAGGGAACGGGAAACATAGTCCTGTTGACCCTGCAGAGACCTCCTTCCTAACGTCTGACGGTTTGTGACAACACTGACTGAGCTTTCCCACAAACTGTACAGGAACTTCGGGAAATGAGTACGTCACACAACACATCGAGCTTTCTCTGTGCAAGTTTATGGTCGAACATCTCCTTAATGCAGTTTTACCTATACAATATTCATATCCATTAATATGTTTAAACATTGTGAAATATAAAGTGAGAACTGCTGTAGTCCCTTCAGCCCATCAATTTTGCTCCTCCATTCTTATACAGGCAGTTCTCAGATAACGCGTGTTGATTAAATACAATTTGGTTGCAATGTAATTCGTGAACCTTTTTCCATAAAGTGAACTCCCGTTCATTGTGACGCAATTCCTTGGCGGGAACCAACTGAACAGCAAAACCCAGCCTCAGGATCCTCTGTCTGCAAAATGTACAATCAATGTGTTCAGCTAAAACAGGAATGCAATCCGCTCTGGAAGCCTTGAAAATGAGCCTGAAACGGGGAATTGTAGTATCCATTTAGAAAGGACTTTATTTCAAACTGTGGGGAGAATCTTGAGGAGAACTGGAATTTCCCCATTGGCATCACGTGTTCAGTCAGCCTCACGCGCTTTCTGGTGAAGAGTGTGGTGAAAGGTACACTGCTGTAGTCAGTGACCTGTATTTTGAAAGTGTTACATTTACAGCACTGTTTTATTACAATATGGGACTTAAAAATTTATTTAGACTGTGCTAGTATGTGTGTTAGACAAAATTAAATTTTTGGCTTTACTAATATTTTTGGGGGTTCGCCCCTTACCCTCTTTTTCCCATAGACCCCATTATTAATATTGCACGATTTTGCACAACACGGTGTTGCACAGGAACACAGTTACTGAGTTATTGGAGAACAACCTGGATTGATAGCTGATCTTCTATCTTCACACTATACTCCCCTATCCTTTTAATTTCCAGAAATCCTTATTTATATTCAGTGCCTAGGTTTCCACAGCCTGAGCTGGGAGAGAGTACTCCTGGTTCGCCAGTCTCTGAGTGAAGACATTTATTCTCATCTCAATGCAAAGTGGCCTGTCTGTACTTAATGCTGTGGCCCCTTGTTTCAGGCGTCCAAGCCAACTTCCAATCTTTCGCATCCTGTCAGAGTTTTATATATTTCACCCTGATCACCGCTCATTTTCCTAAATCCCATGGAATACAGGTCCAGTCGCCCAAAACCCTGCTCCCACAACAAGCCTGTCATCCCAGAGATCAGTCTGGTCATCCTTCCCTGGTCTCCCTCAATGTCAGGTTTGTCCTTTATTGGGTAAGGAGACCAAAACTGCACACAATACTGTACAATGTTCGAGATGGGGTCTCACCAAGGCCCTGTACAGCTGCAGTAGGATACTCTTACTCCTGCACTCAATTCCCCTGAAATGAAGGTGAATACATCATTTATCTGTCTAAATGTTTACTGCTCCTACAATATTGCTTTAGTGACTGGTGTACAAGGTGATCATGATTCTTTTCAATGTTACAGCTCCCCACTTGCTGGGTCTATATACACTGGTCAGCGTGTCAATGCCATTCCCAGTATTGACTTCTGGCTTCAGATTCACTGTCACATGTTCTCAGAGGGCTGCACGGAAATAAACGAAAATGCAGCTTAAGTTCCTTTATAGAACAACATGTTTCAAACATTCCCTTTTCAAATGGGAGGCTGCCATTCTATTGTTCTCATCAAAGTACACAACATCTCATCTCTGCCATTACTCTCCATCTGCCACGGATTTTCCCAGGAATTTCACTTGTCTCAGTCACTTTGGAGCTTTTTAACATCTTCCTCACAACTCACATGCTGATATCGTTTAGTGCTGTCAGCAGACTTGGGAATATTGCATTTGAGCCCGTCAACCAAATATATGATGTGTATTGGGAATAGCTGGGGCCCAAGACACGATCCTTGCTATATCCTCCTAGACTTCCATTTTTTAAAAAAATGTTGTTTTATTCCTGCGCACTGTTTCCTGCCAGCTGTCCCATTCTAAAACTATGACCATACGTTAGACCGAGTCCCTCAGGATTCGAATTCGCACAATAGGCTTGGGGCTTTATCAAAAATATTTCTGAGATTCCCTTCGTATTACATTGATACCTTCTCCATAATGTTGCAAAAAGCCACTTTCTCAAATATGATTCCCATTTCATAAATCTCTGTTGACTTTGTCTATGTACATTAATTTCATTCCGATACTTTCTCTAAACTGTTTAGTTGCTAATTTCATTCTATTCCCTTTTTCTAACCAGACTAAAGATCCCTAGGAAGTTTTCTATTTTATTTTGTTTTCCTCTGTGAAGGCATAACTGAAACCTTTGTTCCATAGTTCTACCATTACCCAGTCCTCAATTATCTGACATCAAACTGTAAGAAAGCTGCACATTTCTTTCTCTTAATTGTGCCATTAACATATTTTCCGAAAATATAACAATTTCTGTCTTATAAACTTTGTTAAGATATTCTTCAGAAACCTATCAAATCCTATTTTAAGGTACTCACTGATTGGCCTTCTCCAGCCATACAATCACAAAAGCAAAGACTCTGTACTATCAGAAATACAACATGGTCTACATAAGGCCCACTTACCGACACAATACGCCTAGCCGTGAATCTTAAGGCATTTCAAGAGCACGACCGTGTATTTTCTAATAATTTTGACTTTGCCATGATATCTCCCCTCTCAAGAAGTGTACTTCAGACCCCAATCCACACTGGCTGAAAAGCAATCCTCACATCCTCACTAAACCGCAAACCCTTCACTTTAAAAGTGTGCCCCCTTGACTTAAAAGGAACAACTGCTGTCCATCCACCCTGCCCTTGCTCCTCGTAATCCTATCCTTCAGAATCACGTACCCCTCAGCCTCCTCTCTACCAAACTAAACAACTCAAGCTTATCCAGCCTCTCTCCATAGCTGATATGCTCCATCCCAGGGAACATTCTGGTGAATCCCCTCTGCAAACCCTCGCATGCAGTCACATCCTTCCTGTAATATGGTCCCCGGAACTATACACAGTATTCCATCTTGGCCTCACCAAGGTTCCGCATAGCTCTTATAATCTGCGCCTCAATGTTTACAGTCCCTTATACTTTCCCAAATTGTGTATGAACCTGTCCACTCACATTCAGGGATATGTGGAGAAGCACCCTTTGACCTTCCTAGTGTGCTGCCATTCATTGTGTCCTCTCCGGTCTCGTTCCTTCTCCCAAAGTGTATCACCTCATATTTATCAGGTTTACATTCCATCTGCCATTGATCTTCCCAGATGACCATTCCATCTGTATCTTCCCCTAACTTAATGCCTTCCTCCTCAATGCCAGTCAACAGCCAATCTGCGTATCAAACACAAACTTACTTCTCACACTCCCCACCCCTCATCCATATTCACAGCGACATCATTTATGATTACCACAGATATTAAAGTTGAAAATCACACAACATCTGGTTAGAGTCCAACAGGTTTGTTCGGAGGCACTAGCTTTCGAAGCGCTACTTCTTCATCAGGTGATTGTGCGCTTTGATGAAGAAGCAGCACTTCGAAAGCTAGTGCCGCTGAATAAACCTGTTGGACTTTAACCTGGTGTTATGAGATTTACAGCATTGTCCACCTAGTCCAACATCAGCACCTCGGAATCACAAACAATAAGAGATACAGCACGGATCCCTGTGGTATACCATTGGACACTGGCCTCCAGTCACACAAGCAGTCCACCACCACCTTGTGTCTCCTACCACTAAACTTCATTTGGATGAAATTTGGCAAGTCACTAATGAGACCTACCTGTTCCCTGGTTATTCTGTTCCACTGGACACACTTGTAGAATATCTGGGAATTCTGCCTAATCTTGCCCTGCCAGCAGGTTTCCATGCCCCTGTGCTAGTTAGTCCCCTACGCGTGCAGAATTTCCACCTTATTGCAGTCTGAAATGGTCTGTCCTTTATCCTGCCATTATTTCCCTTGAATGTGGATTAGGCAGCCGGAGAAACATCCTGTTAATTTCCAACTTGTCACATGTTTTGTGAATTTTATGCATTTCACAGTGACCCATCTCTAATTCTTTGAAACTCTAGAGAACACAGGCCGAGTTTCATTATCACGCAATCTCGCCAATTGAGGGATTAATCTGGAGAATGTCCATTGAACTTCCTCTGTGGTCAGTATATTCTTTCTCAGATTTGGTGACCAAAACTGTACTCAATATTCCAGGTACAGTACTCACCAACACGCTGTTAAACTGCTTCAAAATGTCTTTACATCTATATTCTGACTCCCTTAAAGCAAGGCAATCCAAACTTTAACTTACCACTTGCATATATTCCTCCAAATACCCTTCACATTCATTGCATTTATGAACTCATTGTGTGAGTTCTTACAGAAAGCCTTCTGATAATCTAAAATATGCCAATTGTAATGATTCCCCATTATCTATGCTGTAAGAATCAACTTCAAACAATTCCAAAGTTTGTCAAGTATGATTGCCCTTTCAGAAATACATACTGATTATCTCCAATGTTGCTGTTAATTTGTAAATAACGAATATCACATCCTATATGATAGAGTCCAACAAGTTAATTGGTCTGTAGTTCTCCACACTATCTCGCCTTCACTTTGTAGATGCTTGGGTCACTACCGTACATCTATAGTGCTTGGATTACGTTTACTAATGTCCATTTATCTACAAAGGCTTCCAGACGATGCAGAATGCATTGGGTAATAGAACACAGTCATCGACAGTGCAACTAATACTTCTATTAGTGGTTTATTTCTGAAGATTTTGGTATGAACTACATCTGGTTTGTCATGGTTAACAATGCTCAATCCAGCTGCATGTTCAAGTAGAGCCTTGTTACTGATATAAATTGACTTTATGTCTTTTGATCCATAAGTCCTATATAATGACGTTGTAATTCTGGGTGATTTTCTGGATCTTCCTCCATGAAGACAGATGCGAGGTAACTGGTTATTTGCTTGGCCATTTCCCTGTTATCCATAATAAGCTCGTCTGTCCTGATTGCAGATTTCCACATTTGACTATGCTTCTCTCTTTCCTTTGAAATATAGACCATAGATTTATGCAGTCTTTGAGTTCCTGTTTGTTTGCATGCATGTTCGCTTTTTGATTTCCTTACCCGTTTCATGGCCCTCCTTTTCTGGATTGTAAATTTCTGAGAATTCTCAGGATTCCACAATGTCTGGAATTCTTCTGAAGTCACTTCCTGTGATTCATGTAATCTTTAATTTATTATGCTAATCATTGTTAACTCACTTTCTCACGCTTGGGTGTTTTACCTGAAATAAATAAAGATATTTTTCAGACTTTGTAGTATTTCTATAAATCTCCTGGTAATGACCAGATATATTCAGGAACACTGCAGCAGGACAGGAAAGAAATATCGGGGGCCCTGGTTGGTACTTTTGCATCAGCGGTAGCCAACGGGTGAAGTCCTGGAGGACTGGAAGGTAGAGAATGCTGTGCCCTTATTCAAGAAGGGATACAAAGAAAAACCGGGGAACTATAGACCAGTAAACCTAAAATCTGTAGCAGGTAAGTTACTTGAGAAGATTCTGAGGGAGAACATATACATGCATTTGGAAAGACAGGGCCTTGTGAATGGGGGATTATGGCTCACACATTTGTTAGACTGCTTTGATGAAGTGACCAGTAACTTTGGCAAGGGCATGGTTGTATATGTAGTCTATATGGATTACAGTAAGGCCTTCAATAAGGTTCCCCATGGTACGCTGCTCTGGAAGGTGAGATCATATGGAATTGAGGGGGAGCTGGCAAATTAGGTCGAAAATTGGATTGATGATAGGAGGAAGAGTGTAATCGTGGAAGGATGCTTGTCGGACTGGAGGCCTGTGAGAGTGGAATGCCTCAGGGGTCGGTGCTGGGACCATATATTCATATATTACACATATCTATGATTTTGATGAGAATGTACAGGCATGATTTGTAAGTTTCAAGGTGAGACTAAAATAGATGGTATCGTGGACAGTGAGGAAGGTTATCAGAAATTTCAGAAATTACAACAGTACCTTGATCAGGTGGGGAAGTGGGCCGAGAAATGGCAAATGGAATTCAATTCAGATAAGTGTAAGTTCTTGCATTTTAGAAAGTCAAATCAAGGCAGGAGTTTCATGGTGACTGGCAGGGCCTTAAGTATTGCAGTGGAACAGAGTGACCTTGGAATTCAGCTGCACCGTTTTCTGTAAGTGGAGTCCCAGGTCGACAAGGCACTGAAAAAGGCATTTGACTCATTCGCCTTCATCAGTTAGAGCACTGAGTATCGAAATTAGGGAGTTATGTTGCAGTTATACAAGATGTTGGCGAGTCCATACTTGTCGCGTCATGTTCAGTTTTGTTCACTTTGCTCGAGGAAGGATGTTATTAAACTGGAAAGAGTGCAGAAGAAATTTACAAGGATGTTGCCAAGACTCAATGATCTGAGTTATAATGAGAGGTTGAACAAGCTAGGAGTCTTTACTTTAGAATGTATGAGGCTGAGGGGAATCTGATAGTAGTGTATAAGGTCATGGGAGGCATGGATAGAGTCCATGCACTCAGTCTTTTTTTCCCCAGGATTGGGCAATCACGGTCTAGAGAGCATCAATTTAAGGTCAGAGGGGAAATAGTAAAAAGGAACCTGAGGGGCAATTTCTTTTAAACACAGGGTGGTATGCATATGGGATGAGCTGACAGCAGAAGTGGTTGAGGCGGGTACATTCACAAAATTTAAAATACATTTGGACAAATACACAGGTAGGAAAGGATTAGAAGGATACAGGGAAATGGGGTTAGTGTGAATGGACCAGTTTGGGCCGAATGGCCTGTCTCCGTGCTGTAAGACTATATGGGTCTAACAATCTTATATTAGATTACTTACAGTGTGGAAACAGGCCCTTCGGCCCAACAAGTCCACACCGACACGCCGAAGCGCAACCCACCCATTCACCTGCATTTACCCCTTTACACTACGGGCAATTTAGCATGGCCAATTCACCTGACGTGCACATCTTTGGACTGTGGGAAGAAACCAGAGCACCCGGAGGAAACCCACGCAGACACGGGGAGAACGTGCAAACCCCGCACAGTCAGGCGCCTGAGTCGGGAATTGAACCCAGCTCGCTGGTGCTGTGAGGCAGCAGTGCTAACCACTGTGCCACCGTGCCGCCCTAAAATCATTGTTCTCCTACTGAATGTTATATTGTACTTTCCCAATTCACTGGAGTGAACTTGACCCTCTAACCTCTGGGCTTCCATGATGTTTGACCAGAATGTTCAAACATTCCACATTGAATGCAGACGCCGTGTAAAATATAACATATTAATGTCACAATTCCTCCAAAGCTGCTTCAGAGCAAGGTTAGTAATTAGTCCTTCCGACCACACAATGGACAATAGACAATAGGTGCAGGAGTAGGTCATTCTGACCTTCGAGCCTGCACCACCATTCACTATGATCATGGCTGATCATCCTTAATCAGTACCACACAACACCAAATCCGAAATAATCTGCTCTCTAGTTTGGTTCACAACTTACTCTTCAACCTACCTGATATACACTAAAGGAATTTATTTTTAACAACATTAGCAGTCACTTAGTTAACTCAGTTTCGATGCAACTTGACACCATGCATTATTACTGCAGAACCCACGAGTATTTGTTACTCATTCACAGTATGAGGGCTTAGCTGGATAACCAGCATTTACTGGCCATGCCAGATGGCAGTTAAGAGTCAACAGTGTTGCCTTGAATCTGGAGTGACATGCAGGCCAGACCAGATAAGAACAGTCGTTTCCTTCCCTAAAGGACATTAGTGAACCAGATGAGTTTTTCCAACAATCAGGAATGGATTCCTGATCATCATAAACCCTTGATTCCAGATACTTATTGAATTCAAATTCCACAATCTGCCATGACAGGATTTGAAACCATGTCCCCAGAACATTACCTGGGTCTCTGGGTTAAGAGCCCAACGATAATATCAGTATGTCATAGCTTCCCTTTGCATATAGTTGCATATATAATTTCCAGAGCATATGATGCAAAATATTTGCGCGACAGTTTTGGTTCAGATATATAACACAACAAGTTTGGTTCTCCTTGCTATTTGTAAGACCCACCCAAACCCATTCTGTGGAATCTGAGGGACAGGGCCTGTGTCGTTATTAGTGATAGACTTGGATAAGACATTCGGGGAGGCTCACCTCGATGCTGAGATGATCTGAAGACAGGTCCAGCAATACAGGACAAGCATCAATATCCACCCCGCTCTGTCAGGATAAGTGTCACCGTATATTCTCACTGCTCCCTCACACTCACTGTATGTCTCTTATAGCACCGACCCTCGTCCAAGACTCACACTCTATCTCCAAATAAGGCTCAAGCACGGCCACACTCACTGTTGAATTCAGCACCTTCCCTCCCCCACGTTTTGTGTCCCTGATGTAATAGTCCCACACACTAATAGCACGACATGGATACAACACTATGGGCAGACTCCCTCCGGCCACCTCACCACGTCACACCTCACATACCACAGCACTAACAGCAGGGCCATAAACTCCCACCCTCACTCATTCCCTCCCTTTCTCCCATTCCATGAGAAGCAGCCTGGAATGGGACAGAAAGGGCCAACCCGGGTGGTGGAGGGCCGAATATCCGTTCCCTCATACCCCTACCCTGATATGTGCGGAGGGTCCTGGAGAGCTCCGGAGAGGAGCAAGAGACCTTGTGTGGAGGTTCTGAAACATCCACGTCCCACCAACCGAATAAGGAGCAGTGTTCAGTAAAGAGCAATTCTCAATTCAAACCTGCTGTCAGTTCCAACCTCATTTCTCTCACTCGCAGAAGAACAGATACCCCATTGCACAGAGATGCAGGCATTGAAATACACAGATGTATTGGTAAATACCCCAATATACTAACATACACAATTCATACAAGGAGATAAGCATGCACACACGGAGAAGCACACAAAGACGTAAACAGTCACGCACAAATGGACACAAACACAGATAGAAACACACAGGCTGATACAAAGACAGACAGACATAGTCACACAAATACAAAAATAGCAAGCAAATAGACACACAGACACATAAATGCACATTAAGACACAGACAAGAGTGCCACTAAGACACGAATAAATAAGTTTTTCATTTATAAGGAGATCAAGGACTCTAGGGAGAAGGTAGGAGAATGATGTTGAGGAACATATTAGAAATGACTGAATGGTATATCAGACTTGATGAACCAAATGGTCTAATTCTGCTCCTTTTTTAATGCTCGTGTGGTGTTATACTATCAGGTATTCTCTTCCCGAGACAGCAGAAGCAACATATTTGATTTGAAAAAGTCAGTGGTAATGTGGGAAAAGATTGGAGGGCAGAATGGTTAATGTCTATTCCTAGTTATTGTACCACTTTATCCGAAAAGGGGCAGTGATTTGATATGAGGTTAACACAGTTTTTAAAAAAATGTATCCCACAATGAAAGAAGGATGTCCCTTTCCCCTTACTTTTGTGCGATCTGTGGTGTCCTCATCCTCAGGGAGCAGTGAAGACTCGGTTAATTTAGATATTTTAGTTTGAGCTTGACTGAACTTTGCCGGACAGGAGAGTCAATGTTTATTGGGAACAGACAGGAGACGGATGGTCAGACACACTCGGATCAGCCATGAGCATTCTGAATGGTGCAGCCGAATGGCCAACTGCTGTCCCTTTCCAATCTGTTGTTCCCTCAATCCACCCTCCCGGCCATTACAGGAATATACTGCTGCCCCTATCGCATGTGTTGTTCCCTCAATCCATGCTCCCGGCTATTACAGAGATAGACTGCTGCCCTTATCCCATGTGTTGTTCCCTTAATCCATTCATCGATGCTGTTACAGAGATATACTGCTATCCCTACCTCATGTGTTGTTCCCTCAATCCACCCCTCAAAGCAGTTACAGAGATATACTGCTGACCCTACCCCAATCCATCCCTCAGTGCGATTACAGGGTAGAGGACCATCCCATTCAGCCAGACTGGATCGTTACAATGAGATGGGAGGAGACCATTCTGCCCCTCTAAGGAATTACACAGGAATGTAGGATGAAGTAATTCAGCTTGTTGAGTACATGACACAGCCCAGGACGAGGCCATTCAACCCGCCTGAACTGCTGCACAGGAACAGGGATGTTGTCACTAACAGGAAATAGACAGTAGTGACATATGATTTTTTAAAATAAAACTGTAACTAATTTTGACTCAGAGATCACTGTAGGGTCATCAATGATCAATAATCTATGGAAAATATCTGGATGAAGGGACTGAATGGATCAAAGCTGAACTACCTTGTACACCAAAATGATCATTCAATAGATCATCAAATGGAGGGAGTGAATCTGCATTATGATGTAGACAGGGAAGGTTAGTGAGCGTCCCCTCAGCAGTAATAATATAATGTGAGTTGTCTATTGCAGTCGGGAACAATTTAAATAGAGAGAGATTGCAGAACGCTGTGATGCAGATGTTTTTCATATTCTTGGTACATGAATCATATGAAGTCTGTCTGCAGATGCAGCAAGTGGTTCGGAAGGTGAGTGGAATGATGCTGTTTGTGGCAACGGGTATTAGGTTTAATTAGGAATATTTCACTGTATCTGTGCAAGGATTGCTGAGACCACATCAGATACACTGGGTGCAGTTCTGATCCTCTAAACTAAAAAAAAAGGATTCAATTCCTTTCAAAGATGTTCAAAGATGCTTCCCTTTACTCATTCCTGAAATGAAGGCCTTTTGTTATCGGGGATTATCTGTTTAGATCTTAGATGAGAAATCTTACTGAACCATGATTTTCAGAGAAGTCTTTCAGCTGGATACATATTTTCTCTTGTTAAGAAGACTAAAGCTAGGTTTTTTTTTGAATGAGATGCATTGGTATTAACACAAGTATTATGAAGATATCAACCCATTTTTTAAAATAACGCAGATGCATATAAGCATCTCATCAAATCATAAAACGGGCACATTATTTTCTTTTGCTCATGCAAGGCACTGTGCACAACAACAGCAATGATGCTGCATGCAGCATACAGTCTATTATCATTCATTCCAGAGAATATACATGGAGAGTGCACATGGTCCAGTTTGGTGTACAATTGACATTCTTGTATTTTTCCACACAGAGACGGAGAAAAATATTACTTGCTTCAGAAGCAGCAGCCAATTGGTCTCTCTCTCTTACTTTGCTCTGCCTGAAAATAAGGTGTAAGAGCAGAAAATCCCTCAGTCATCTTTACCACTCGTGGAGGATTCCTGATGAGGATTCAAAGGATTCTCTGTACAGCTCGAAGCAAAGGGAATTCAGACAAATCCAAATCCAACTGTTCTGGGAAGAAATACGCATTCCCAGACATTAGTGTGAGCAGAATAAATTCAAAGTCAGAAACATATTTGAGACACTCTATCATTTTACCATTTGATCACAGTTCAACTTTCTGTGTCTCAGATTTTTCTAGAAAATTACCCAGTCCGATACCTATATCATTGGACACAGCACTCAACTGGTTACTTTTAAAATTTGCTTTCACCAATAGAGGAATGGGAAAAGACATGTGTGACCCTCCAACATTGGTCAGAACACAAACAAGAGGTTCTCAAAAGGTTTTTAAGGTGTGAATTCCCTTCCACAGAAGATTGTGATGCTTGGATATTTCCATTTGTTCAAAGTTGTCTATGTAAGACATTTGAAAGACAAATGAATGTAGGGAAATGGAACTGACAGAAAAGTGCTGCTAAGACCTTAATCAGATCATAGTGCATGGTAGAGCCGTGACAAAGTGTCTGATGACCCACTCTTGCTCCACAGTCCCGTGTTACTATGGTGCATTCAGCCTCTCACAGCTCCTGCAAGGTGCAGACGGGGGCCAATGCTCCACAGTAACACAGGATTTCATTTAATCCCTCACAACTGGCACACTCAGATTGGGATGGATTGGAAAATGTTATTTGGAAATTCAGGCTGGTTTTGAAAGACGCCTCTGGTCTGTTTACAGAGTGCCCCCTCTCTACACCTTGTGCTGCATTTGTTGGTCTTCGTCTAGACCAGGATTCGTTATGAATAAAGCTCCATACCTCACTCAGAGATGACTCAAAAACGCTTTGCTCTCTCTGATTACAACATACAAATACAGTACATCCAGGAAAATTAAAGCCGTTTACTTTGAAATTACAGAAAATGAAAACATAGGGAACAGGAATAGGTAATTCGGATGGTCAAGCCATTGTATATGATCATGGCTGATCTACTGTTCGCATTAACTCCTCCATAATGCCCAGTTCTTCACACTCCACAGCTCTCTGACAGGTCAAAGATTCATGTATCACCTCTTTAACTACTTTCAGTGATGTAGCTCCCCTAACTCTCTAGTCCAGATAATTACTGACTTTGATTACCCTCTGTGAGAGGAAAGCACTCTCTACACATACACCGTCACCTATTGATTTGAACAAGAGGTGAACACAGGGGCTCAGGAAAGAGTGAATGGCCTTGAGATCAAGGCAGTAGTTGACTGAGGATGTCATCGCGACCACCTAATTTTTTGAGCTTAATGAGAATCAGGTCTAACCTCCTCACTGGTTGGGGTCTTTCAGATCACAAAGGAAGTTGTTTGTGGTTGGTGGCCAACAATCCTCTCAGTCCCGGGACATCTCTTCAGGAGATCCTCAGATTAACTTCCTCAGCACAAACATCTTCAGCTCCTTCGTCAACGTCTATGTGTCCCCATTCCCGACGCCCCCCATCTATCCCAAGATCAGAAGCGGAGTGATCACTGAAGATCACACAATATTCAGAACATTTTGGCCCCACTCAGCTCCTTAACAGGCCTGTGTCCATATTCAGCAAGACCGAAACAACATTCACCTTTGTGCTGTTAAAGTGTCGGTAACATTCATGTAAGAGAACGGCCAGGCACTGCACATTTCCACAGTTAAAAGAGAAGCTCATTCAGCACCTCAAGCTGGTTACATCCGGACATGTGGAAACTATTCAGCCCATCGAAATGACTGATCAAGAAGAGGGACAGCCCATTCAATCCTCCTGCCTGTTCCACAGGAAGAGGAGGCGTCTGGTCAGTACATTGAGCTGTTAAACAGGAACAGACAGAGTCCAGTAAGACCCCTAAACCTGTTCTATGGAACCAGGAGGAGACCATTCACCCCTCGAGACAATTATACAGGAATAGGAGGGTGTCATTGATGCTCCAACCTGGAAAACGAATAGAGCAGAGACTGCACTCATAGACTGCTCACATTGCTCCTCATGGCTCCATTGCCTGTGGAACAAATTATACTTTAACGTGTATTTCCGGCAGTGAGGAAGGAATTAAATGTTTTGTGCCAAGCCTCAAGGAGGCATCTTCCATCTCCAAGAAGACAGACCCATGTTCTCTGTGGGGGTCAGAAGCTGGTGGGGATAGTTAACTGTTTTAGAATGAAGATATTGTGGCTCCTGTCGCGATGGTGGATAACGTGAAGTTCTATGTATGATCACACACCAAATGCACTGTATTAATGTTGGAAGAGTTCAGTTAAAGACTGGCTCTCCTCTCTCTCAATCGAAATGGGGAGTGCCGTGGACTGAGAGGAACATTCTCAGAGTCTTTTAAGCCATTGAGAATTATGTAAACCAAGTTAAAAAAAACATGGAATTTATCACCGTATTAGTTCTGTTTCGAATATAATGGGTGACTGTCCATCACCTTAAGTTTCAATGCAATCACCTCTTATTCTTCAAAGCGCTACAGAATAATCCTCATGCACGACCGATGGTACAATCATCCGAATAATTAGTCTGGTGAAATTCCTTTATATTCTTTCTGCCAAGAGGATTATTCCTTATAGAGGAGAGAAAATCTGTGCACAATACTTCAACCATTATCTCAACAACACTCTCGGGTTGATCACAATAATTCTGTACCCTCACTTAGCTGTCTCAGATTCTTTCCTGTGGTATAAAAAACCCATTCCTTCTCTCTGCACTGCGAATGATGTGGAATTTTGAAGTTTCTTGCATCAGTGCGTCAGTCATCACCAGAGGTGTCGATGGAGATGTATATCACGTTCAGAGGGAGACTCAATCAAAAAGTATTCACTTGAAACAGGGAATGGTCACCTATCTGAATGGAAATGCCTTACAGGAGAATGGAAATCAGGCAGAGAAAGGGAGCTATCTTTCCTTTTGTTCTTCCCTCACGGGATGTGTGCAGCCCTGGTCAGGCCAGCATGTTATGCTGATCTTGAACTGAGTGGCTGATTCAGCTGTTGACAGGATAATAAAGAGTAAACCATATTGCTGTGGGTTTGCAGTCACACAGAGTCCTGATCATGGAAGGATAACCCATTGCCTTCTCTAATGCAAATAGATATGCTTCTGTTGAAAACTAGTGGTGATGACTTCATTTGCATTCCATCAACTTCCTTCATGAGATACCAAAAGATTATTATTCTGTGCCGTTTGATTATGAGTCAATGACTTGACCATCATGCACTGTCTGTCCATCTGACAGATTCTGTGGAGAGGACAAATTAACCAGCTCAAGTGCAAATATTTTGTGACGTAAGCATAGTTAGAAGGGAATTGAAACGGTTATATCTGGATCTACCAAAGGCACAAACTATGGATTATTCAGCAGTTGCACTGAGGCTGAGAAGGTGACTGAAATATCCTGAGAGTGGCCTTGGGCAGGATTAGTGAGTGGGGAGAATATGTAGAAATGTAAATATGAATGAAGAAAAAAGATCATGGAGATTAGGAACAGTCTGGTTTCTCCTTGCGTATTGTTGAGTAAGTTATGAATTGAGTAATTTGCTAGTTATAATCAGTAAGGAATAAAATTTTTGACTGGATCTGAAAATGATGACTTCCAAATTTTAAAATTTGAATCTGAACAGCAATTCAGTTCAATTCAGTTTATAGGTCAGATGGAATGACTTACCAGGAACACCAACTATAGAGAGGATCGGATAGTAACCACCTTAAATAATCCAAAGGATATCTTCGATCCGTGATGCTAATGATATCCAAGGCTGAGAAAGGTAGAAAAGACCCTCGGATAAACTCCTGTCTGTTGTAATATTCCAGTCTAAGGTTCTCAGATTCTGATCCATTAATGGAACATTCCAGTCTAATGTCCTCAGATTCTGATCTCTCCTCCCCCTGACTCTCGAGCTACTAATCCTTGTTAGTCCAGTCATTGATGCTCCCGCCCATACTGGGATAACACATTGAACCGAGTCCTTAATTAATAGAAGAGGCAAACCCTCCAGTGACACATCTCGGATCCACGGAGACTGACATTAATCACAGTCACTGAACAAATAGCTCCAGCCAACTCCTTTCAATTCAATACTGTTTTATTCAAATCCAAAACAATGATTCAAACTGTCATTTTCTGGATGGGCTATGTGAGGGTGACTGATGGAACAAATCTTGAGGCCGGTGGATAAATTGAGTGTAACCATTCAATCTGCCTTGGATGCAGGAGTAATGCCATAAGTTTATCAGAACGTAAACATGCGTCTCTGATTATAAATCGAAACATACATCCTGGAACTATTGATCAAGCATCATAATTTCAATTAAACATTGAGACAATTTTTATAGTTCATGATCTGAGGCGAATGTGTGTCTGAGAAACGTGGGGTTGTAACAGACAAGTAGCATGGATATGTTAACAGAGAATTGAACGTGACAAATGCAATTCAGATTGTTACTCCAGGTTTAGAGAGAGGCAGATGAGGCCTGTGCTATTGATGTTCTCGATGTTAGTGAACTGTGATGAAATGTCATTTACTGGACTTCAGTTACAGTGTGATTATGGCATTGTGGAGGAGACAGGAAACAGCGAGAATTGTGAGACATGGCAGTTCAGACTGGAGGGAGGGACAATAATATTCCTCAGTCATCAGTATTGGAATGTTATTCTTTATAACTCATATGAAGAACAGATTCAAGGATATATCTAAAGTGAGGAAGGAGGAGTAAAATCTGTTTATTGAACACAGAATACGGGGACAAAATGATTTTCTGTCCGTACTAAACGATGGGAAGTACAAAGAAATAAAATACACTCATGATATTGAGCTACAAAAATTGAAATGTGTATTACAAAACCACGGAAGTGGTGTATAATCTTTATCAATCATTATTTGGCCCACAGCTGAGATGCTGATTTCCCCTCTGTCAGTGATCCACCTCATTGAGATTCTCTAACGCAGTATCTCAGTATTGAGGGGGTTCTCAGTTCATGCTGTTGTTCACCCAGTCAATTTAAATTAAATCAC
This sequence comes from Chiloscyllium punctatum, assembly GCF_047496795.1. Taxonomy (NCBI): domain Eukaryota; kingdom Metazoa; phylum Chordata; class Chondrichthyes; order Orectolobiformes; family Hemiscylliidae; genus Chiloscyllium; species Chiloscyllium punctatum. The sequence goes on along the minus strand of NC_092755.1, from coordinate 13,152,380 downwards.
CTTCTCACTGTAGAGAAAAAAAATCACTTGGCCTTTTGGACTCTGTTTAACTGTCAGCAACTCAGCTCTGTGATATTATTGGCGATAAATGCTCTGGGACCACAGCCAGTATCTGCACAGTGCTCAAACGGTATGGCAATAGATAAAGGCCTTGCAATCCGTGAGAATTTCTAAATAAAACTTCCATTTTCTGTCCGTTCCTGTCTATCTCCCCTCATGCTGTCTTCTGATCTAGCCAACTCACACTCATTTAAAATCCCTCCAATCACTCCCTGTTTCCAAATTGTGCAGATGTGCAGCTTGATGTTTTGGCCATTTTGGAGAAATGGATAGAGCAGGGAAAGGACTGATCGTTGTAGGGTCCGCGGTTTAGATGATTCAATAAGAACAAGGAAGGTACTAACAGTGGGGCAGGGGTGGGTGTTGGGGTGGGGGAGGGTGGGGTGGCATTGAAAATCAAAGACAGCATTACGTTGGTAGAAAGGATGCTTGATAAGGACTCGTCTAGTGAGGTCGTATGGGAAGAGGTTAGAAACAAAAACAGAGAGGTCACTCTGCTGAAAGTTCTCTATTGCCCTCTGAAAAGATCCAGAGATGTAGAGGAAAGGATTACAAAGATGATACTGGATAGGAGCGAAAGTAACAGAGTAGTTGTTATTGAAGAATTTAACATTCCAAATATTGACTGGAAGTGCTGCAGTTCACTTACTTTATGTGGGTCAGTTTTTGTCCAATGTGTGCAGAATGGTTTCCTGACACAGTATGTAGATTGGCCAACAAGGGCCGAGGCCAAATTGGATTTGGTACTGAGTAATGAACCAGACCAGGTATTAGATTTGGAGGTAGGTGAACACTTTGCTGATAGTGACCACAATTCAGTTATGTTTACCTTAGCGATGGAAAGGGACAGGTCTATACTGCAGGGCGAGAGGTTTAGCTGGGGGAAAGGCAATTATGATGCGATCAGGAAAGGTTTTAGGATGCATAGGATGGGGAAGGAAACTACAGAGGATGGGTACAATTTAAGTGTGGAGCTTTTTCAAGGAACAGCTACTGTGTCCTTGATAAGGCTATATCTGTTCGGAAAGGAGGTAGTGGTCGATTGAGGCTGCTGTGGTTTACTGAAGAAGTTGACTCTTTTGTCAAGATTAAGAAGGAGGCTTATGTAAAGATGAAACGTGAAAGCTCAGTTCGGATACTTGACAGTTACAAGTCAGCCTGGAAGGACTTAAAAAAAGAGCTAAGAATAGCCAGGAGAGAGCATGAGAAGTCTTTGGCAAGTAGGAAAACCCTCAATCTTTCTATCAGTATGTCACGAATAATAGAATTACCAAATGGAGATTAGTGACAATTAAGGACAGTAGTGTTAAGTTGTGTGTGGAGTCTGAGGAGATAGGACAGGCTGTAAATTAATATTTGAAACAGTATTCACAATGGATAAAGAAAATGCTGTCGAGGCCAATACTGAGATACAGGCTATTAGACTAGATGGGATTGAAGTTCGTAATGTGGAGATGTTAGCAGTTCTGGAGAATGTGAAAATAGATATGCCCCTGGGCCAGATGAGATTTATCCTAGGATTCTCTGAGAAGCTAGGAAGGAGTTTACAAAACAATCTGTTCGGATTTTTACATCGCCATTGTCTGCAGGAATAGTGCCAGAAGACTGGAGGACAGCAAATGCTGTCCTTTTGCGCAAGAAATGGAGAAGAGACAACCCTGGAAATTATATACCAGGTTTACTTTGGTTGTGGGTAAAGTGTTGGAAAAGATTATAAGAGATAGGATTTACTATCATCTAGAAAGGAAACATTTGATTCGGAATAGTCAACAAGGTTTTGTAAAGGGTATGTCATGCCTCACAAATCTTACCGAGTTCATTGAGAAGGTGACCAAACAGGTGGATGAGGGTAAAGTGAGGTATGTGGATTTCAGTGAAGCGTTTGATAAGGTCCCCCATGGTAGGCTATTGAAGGAAATATGGAGAGTGTGGTGTTGGAAAAGCAGAACAGATGAGGCAGCGTCCAAGATGCATGCAAGTTGATGTTTCTCTTGTAAGCCCTTCATCAGGAATCAGTTTTCTGGTCTGCAGCATCTGCAGTCTTCATTTTCTCCTCGCTCCTCGGATGTTGCCTGACCTGCTGTGCGTTTCCAGCGCCACACTCTCGACTCTGATCTCAAACATCTGCAGTCTTTACTTTCTCCCAGAAAATATGGAGACATGGAATTGTGGGCGATTTAGCGTTTGGATCACAAATCGGCTAGCTGAAAGCAGACAGAAGGTGGTAGTTGATGAGGAATGTTCATCCTGGAGTTTAGTTGCTAGAGGTATACTGCAAGGATCTGCTTTGGAGTGACTGTTGTTTGTCCTTTTGGAAATTACTTTAATGATAGTATAGAAGGATGAGTTAGTAAATTTATGGTTGACAGTAAGGTCGGTGGATCTGTTGGCAGTGCTGAAGGATGTTGTAGGTACTGAGCTGTAATGTTCTATGTGCATAGACCTACAATGGGCTAAATAGCTTCCTTCTGAGATGTAACGATTCTGAGGTACTCTGACCCACAATAAAAGCTTTAGGTGCCTGGAGAGACAAGCTAGTCCAGTAAAGGACACACACTGCATAATCATCCATCATCTCTTCCTGTTCTCTGATAACAGCGGCCTCAAAATATCAGTCCAAACAAAATAGATTGAATCAAATTCAAGCAGTCAGGAGGGCGTTCACCCGAGGGGATTGCCGTCAGAGGATTCAATGAATAATAAGATTTCAGAATAACACAAAAAATAAAACAATATCACAGCAGCATAATAATTGGCAGCAGAGTAAAACTTACAGTTCCAAATATTTCCATGTTCAGCATTGTGTTCAGTTTTGGTCACCTTGCTATAGGAAGGATGGTATTAAACTGGAACTTTACAAGGATGTTGCAAGGACTCAAGGGTCTGAGTCATAGAGAGAGGTTGGATAAGCTGGAACATTTCTCTTTAAAGCGCAGGAGACTGTGGGGAGTGAAGTTCTTCGAGAGTCTAGTCATGGTCCACATCAGTTCCAGTCTCCCAGCCTGCCTCGATCCCCTACAATTTTCCTACCAGTGGAATGGGTCCAGAGCGGTGCCATATCCCTGGAACATCTGGATAACAAGGGCACCCACGTCAGATTCCTGCTCATTGACTATAGGTTCACCTTCAACACCATTATTCCCTTAAGACTGATCACCAAACTCCCTGAACTTAGTCTTGGCTCCACCCTCTGAAATTGGATCCTCATCTTTCTGACCCACAGTACACAATCAGTGAAAATAGGTAAGTGTGTCTCTTCCATGATAACATTCGACACTGAAATCCCAAAGGATGTGTCCTCAGCCCCCTACTATACTCCCTGTACACCCACGACTGTATTGCCAAACTTTGAACGAATGCTATCTACGTGTTCACTGATGACACCATCAGAGTAGGACAGATATATAATGATGGCAAGTCAAAATACAGAACGGAAATAGAGGACTTGGTGATGCGCTGCACTGAGACCAACCTCTCTTTCAACGTCGGCAGAACTAACCAACTGATCAATGATTTCAGAAAGAAATGAGGAGAACATGCCCCCATCTGCATCGATGGAACTGAAGTTGAAAGGGTGGAAAGCATTAAGTTGCTCGGAGTGACGATAACCGACCTTCCATGTAGATGTGACAGCCGAGATGGCACAACAACGCCTCTTCTTTCGCTGGCAGCTCAGGACATTTGACATGTCCACAAGGACCCTCACCAATGTCTATAAATGCACCACTGACAGCAAACTATCTGTGTGCTTAATGACCTGGTGTGGCCACAGCCCTGCCCAGGACAGTAAGAGAAATGACAGAAGGTTGTGTGCACAGCCCATGCCATCACGGAAACCAACGTCCTGTCCATTGTCTCCATTTACACAGCTCACTGCCGCGGAAAGGCTGACAACATTATCAAAGACCCATCGAACCCTGGATCTCCTACAATCTCTTCCATCATGGAGACAATACAGAAGCTTGAACACACAAACCAGCAGCTCCTGAACAACATCTTCCCAGCCATTATTAAACTGTGGAATGGACTCTCTAACTTCAAATTATGCTGATCTTGCTCACATTGATATTGCCTATTGCATGCCCTTTCTTGTGTAGCCTTTATGTCTCAGTCTAAGTTTTTCCTTTACCCTATGATCTGTATGTCCTTGCTTATTGTAGGAGCGAGATTCCCCAGCTAGGGACAAAGACTCTGGAGGCAGGCAGGACTCAGGCACGGAATGGACTTTAATTCAAGCAAAACCTGGTTAATGCTTGGAGAATACCAAAGGATCTTTCTCGAATCTGGCTTTGACATGAGAAGACAATCGTTTCCTTAATCTTTAGCTCAGATCAGAAGGCAAATCAATGACACACTTCGAGTTTACAGTAAAAAGACAGTATTTTTATACGTTCTGTGTTGCAATGATCATACACAACCTTGTCAGTGTACCCTCCACTCCCCTTCTGCAGAACCAATCTTGTAAAACAACCGATCAATGATGGACACTCCCAGGGACAGCTCGAGGTTCTTATTTGTTTCGGATGTTTAACGATTGTTGTTATCTCTAGGCCTTAGGATCTTTCTATAATGCATTCCAAAGTTCGGGGCTGTGCTCTTTTTAGTCATACCCCTCATTGTTTATTTTGAAGGATTGCATAAATTCTATTCTCAACTCACTGTCATCATGATGCCCACAGAATCACAAATCAGTCTTCAACCAATTCGACTTGCTGCACGTGAAGTGAAGAAACAGCTGAACACGGTAGATATGACAAAGGCAATGGGCCCTGTCTTTTGATAGAGCTGTCAAGCAGCACAGAAGTAACTTGTTCTGTGTGGTTTCTGATAGGTCCCCATGTGGACTTGGTGCTGTTTTGGAAAAGTCACTGGATTAATAATCCAGACCAGACTAATGCTCTGGCAGCTGGTGGAAGTTAAGAACAATTAATAAAATATCGAGATCTAAAATCTGGCGTCAGTAACAGTGACCTTGAAGTCAATGTCAATTGTAACACCAATTTGCTTTTCCAATGTACTTTCAAGAAGTGCATCCCCCGTGCTTTCCTGGTCTGTCCTAAAAGTGACTCCAGACACACAGACACGTGATAAACTCTTCAATGGTCTCTGAATCGGCCAAGCAAGACACTCTATTGTATCAAACTGCTCCTACGTCTTAAAGGATAAAACCGGACAGAACACTCAGCCCATCCTCGGTATTGCAAAAGGGAACGGGAAACACAGTCCTGTTGACCCTGCAGAGACCTGATCCTAACATCTGTGAACTTGTGACAACATTTACAGAGCTTTCCCACAAACCGCACAGAAACATCGGGAATGTAATAGGCCATAAAGCATATTGAGCCTGCCCCACTCTAGTTAATGTTTGAACATCTCCTCAATGCACTTTCCCCACACACTGTGCACATCCCTTAATGTGATTAACATTGTGAAGCTATAAAATAGGAACTGCGGCAGTCCCTTTGGTCTGTCGAGTTTGCTATCCAATTCAATATAATGATGGCTGATCCTTTATTTCTACACCATACTCCTGCTCTCTCCCCCATCCTTTCGGTGTCTAGACATCCTTATTAGTCTTTAGTGCCTGTCTTCCACAGCCTTATGTGAGAGAGGATTTCCAGGTTCACCAGTCTCTGAGTGCAGACATTTATTCGTATCTAAATGCAATGTGACCTGTCTGTACCTAATACTGTGGCCTCTTGTTTTAGACTTCCCAGCCACGGGAATTATCATCGCTGCTTCCAATCTACCTAACCCTGTCAGTGTTTTATATATCTCACTGAGATCTCAACTCATTTTCCTAAACCATATGGAATACAGGCTCAGTCGCCCCAAACTCTGCTCCCACAAAAAGTCTGTCATCCCAGAGATCAGTCTGGTCATCCTTCGCTGATCTCCCTCAATGTCCGGTTTGTCTTTCATTAGGTACGGAGACCAAAACTGCACACAACACTGCACAATGTTCGAGTTGAGGTCTCACCAAGAGCCTGTACAGCTGCACTGAGATACCCTTACTCCTGGACTCAAGTCCACCTGAAATGAGGGTCAACACCCCATTTATCTTCCTGACTGCTTTCTGCTCCTGCAATCTTGCTTTCAGTGACTGGTGTACAGGGGGATCCCAGATCCTTTTCAATGTTACAGCTACCCACTTGGTGGGCCTGTGTAAACTGGTCTGTGTGTCAATGTATTCCCTGAATTGGCTTCTGTCTTCAGAACTCACTGCCCTGCATGGAACTTTTTTGTCTGTCCAAACAATAACAGAAGAAAAGTGCAGTTCCCTTCATAGATTGACATTTCTCAACCACTCCCTTTTCCAATGGTTGGCTGGAATTTTAGTGTTTCCCAACAAAGTAGACAACATCACATCGATCCACACTGCTCTTCATCTGCCACATGTTTGCTCATTCACTCCATTTGTTTCAATCACCTTGAAGTTTTTTTCACATCCTCCTCACTTTCAAAATCCTACTTCCGTCAGCAGACTTGGAAACTTTGCATTTGATTCCCTCAACAAGATGTTTGAGATGTATTGTGAATATCTGGCGACACAGCACCAATCATTGCAATACTGCAGGGGCCTTCCAAACTGAAACCCGTCCATTTATTCCTCCTCATTGTTTCCTGTCCACACTCCCATTTTAACAACAAGTTCATATATTACCCCCATCCCATGTGCTTTTACTTTGCACACGAGGCTTGAGACTCTATTAAAATTCTTGCTGAAAATCCAAGTTCAGTGCCCCTATTGCTTTTTTTCTGTAATTAATCTACCAGTCAGTTTATCAAATATGTTTCCAATTTCATCAATGTGTGTTGATTTTTTCCTATGCCCATTATTTTCAGTTCCAATAATTTCTCCAAATTAGTGTATTTACTACTTTCATTCCACATCATTTTCTCATCAGACTCAGGTTTTCTCCTATTGCTGGGAAGGCTTTGTTTATGTATTTATCTGAGAAGGCAGAAGTGAAGTAGTTGTGTCATGTTTCTCTGTTCTCCATTCTCCATTCCCTGGTTTCTGACTGTATGGAAGCTGACACTTTGACTAAAAAAAAAGTTGTTGTCTATTCACCCTGTCCATGCCCCTTGTAATCTTAAACCTGAATTACTTACCCACTCAACTTCTTCTGCTCCAAAATAAATAACTCAAGCTTACCCAGCCTCTCTCCACAGCTCATATCGTCCATCCCAGGGAACATGCTGGTGAATCTCTTCTGTATCTCATCCAGTACAATCACATCCTTCCTGTAATGCGGCTCGCAGAACTGCACACAATATTTCATTTGGCCTTACCGAAGTGCTATATAAAATTCGGATAATCTTTGGGTCAATGAATAAAGGCTTTATCTACAGTCATGCTGAACTCATCAATTATCATATCCAGTCACATTCAGGGATGTGTGGAGAAGCACGCTCTGAGCTTCCTAGTGTGATGCCGTTCTTTGAGTCCTCCCCTGTCTGGTTCCTTCTTCCAAAGTGTATCACCTTATATTTATCACAGTTACATTCCATTTGCCATTGTTCTGTCCATCTGACCATTCTATCTGTATCTTCATGTAATATAAGACCTCCCTCCTCACTGCCAACCACCCGGCCAATCTTTATGTCAAACACAAACGTACTTATCACACTCCCCCTACCCACTTCACATTCACATCACTTCTGAATACCACAAATAATACGGAACACAGCACTGATCTCTACCGTGTACACCGGGGAAATTGGGCTCCAGTCACACAAACAGCCTTCTACCATGAAGTTGAGTTGGGATGCAACTTGCCAAGTCACTAATCGGCCCTACATGTTCCCTGGTTGCTCTGTTCCACTTGATATACGTGAAGAATATCTGGGGATTCTCCTTAGTCTTGCCCTGCCAACAGGCTTCCATGCCCCTGTGTTAGTCAGTCCCCTCCAAGGGAAGAATTTCCTCCTTTTTACGGTCTTAAATGGCATATCCCTTATCCTGTCATAATTTGCCTTAAATATAGAGTATACAGCTCGAGAAACATCCTGTTTATTTCCACCTCATCAAATGAATCATAGATTTTTGAAATTTCACTGAGATCACCTCTCATGCTTTGAAACTGGAGAGGTCGCAGGACAAATCTCCCCATCAGAAAATCTTGTCATCTCAGGAATTAATCTGGAGAATGTCCATTGCACGTCCTCTGTGATCAGTATAATCTTTCTTAGATTAGGTCACCGACACTGCACTCAATACCTCAGGTACAGTCCAACCAACACTCTATGCAACTGCTTCATGATGTCTATATCTCCATATTCCAATCCCTTTAAACAAACTCCAACCTAACTTTAACTTTCCAATTACATGTATTGCTCCAAATACCATTCACACTAATTGCATTTACGAACTCACTCTGTGAGTTATCGAGGCATAGAGATGTACAGCATGGAAACAGACCCTTTAGTCCAATCCGTCCATGTCTAGCAGATATCATAGAACATAGAACATAGAACAATACAGCACAGAACAGGCCCTTCGGCCCACGATGTTGTGCCGAACTCCTAACCTAGATTAAGCACCCATCCATGTAACTATCCAAATGCCGCTTAAAGGTCACCAATGATTCTGACTCTACCACTCCCACGGGCAGTGCATTCCATGCCCCCACCACTCTCTGGGTAAAGAACCCACCCCTGACATCTCCCCTATACCTTCCACCCTTCACCTTAAATTTATGTCCCCTTGTAACACTCTGTTGTACCCGGGGAAAAAGTTTCTGACTGTCTACTCTATCTATTCCTCTGATCATCTTATAAACCTCTATCAAGTCACCCCTCATCCTTCGCCGTTCCAACGAAAAAAGGCCGAGAACTCTCAACCTATCCTCGTACGACCTACTCTCCATTCCAGGCAACATCCTGGTAAATCTTCTCTGCACCCTCTCCAAAGCTTCCACATCTTTCCTAAAGTGAGGCGACCAGAACTGCACACAGTACTCCAACTGTGGCCTAACCAAAGTCCTGTACAGCTGCAACATCACTTCACGACTCTTGAATTCAATCCCTCTGCTAATGAACGATAATACTCCATAGGCCTTCTTACAAACTCTATCCACCTGAGTGGCAACCTTCAAAGATCTATGTACATAGACCCCAAGATCCCTCTGTTCCTCCACCTGACTAAGAACCCTACCATTAACCCTGTATTCCGCATTCTTATTTGTTCTTCCGAAATGGACAACCTCACACTTGGCAGGGTTGAACTCCATCTGCCACTCCTCAGCCCAGCTCTGCATCATATCTAAGTCCCTCTGCAGCCGGCAACAGCCCTCCTCACTGTCCACAACTCCACCTATCTTCGTATCATCTGCAAATTTACTGACCCACCCTTCGACTCCCTCATCTAAGTCATTAATAAAAATTACAAACAGCAGAGGACCCAGAACTGATCCCTGCGGAACTCAACTTGTAACTGGGCTCCAGGCTGAATATTTACCATCTACCACCACTCTCTGCCTTCGACCGGTTAGCCAGTTTTCTATCCCAACCCAATCTATTCCCACCTGCCCGCATCCGACCCATATCCCTCCAAACCCTTCCTATTCATATAACCATCCAAATATCTTTTAAATGCTGCAATTGTACCAGCCTCCACCATATCCTCTGGCAGCTCATTCCATACACATACCACCGTATGTGTGAAAAAGTTTCTCCTTAGGTCTCTTTCACGTTTAGATTTTTTGAAGTGTGGAAACAAGTCCACACTAACCCGCAAACCACCCACATTTACCCCTTAACCTAACAGTGCAGGCAATTTAACATAACCAATTCACCTAGCCTGCACATTTTTGGATTGTGGGAGGAAACTTACGCCGACATAGGGAGAATGTGCAAAGTCCACGCAGCCTGAGGCGGGAATTGAACCCGAGTCTCGTGGCGTTGGGAGGTAGCATTGCTAACCACTGTGCCACCCAACATCCTTCGCTTCACAGCCTAAACCTATGCCCTTTAGTTCTGGACTCCCCGACGCCAGGGAAAAGGTTTTCCCTATTTATCCTCTCCATGCCCTTCACAATTTTGTACATCTCTAGAAGGTCACCCCTCAGCCTCCAACGCTCAAGGGAAAACAGCCCCAGCCTGTACAGCCTCTCCTTATACCTCAAATCCTCCAACCCTGTCAACATACTTGCAAATCTTTCCTGAACCCTTTCAATTTTCACAACATATTTCCGATAGGAAGGAGACCAGAATTCCACGCAATATTCCAACAGTGGCCTAACCAGTGTCCCCTACAACTACAACATGACCTCCCATCTCCAATACTCAATACTCTAACTAATAAATGAAAGCACCGGCTTAACTATCCTACCTACCGGCGACTCCACTTTCAAGGAAACATGAACGTGCACTCCAAGGTCTCTTTGTTCAGCAACACACCCAGGACATTGCCATTAAGTGTAGAAGTCCTGCTAAAATTTGCTTTCCCAAAATGCAGCACCTCGCATTTATTTCAATTAAACTCCATCTGCCACTTCTCAGCCCATTGGCCCATCTGATCAAGATCCTGTTGTACTCTGAGGTAAACCTCTTCGCTGTCCACTACACTTCCAATTTTGTTGTCATCTGCAAACTAACTAACAATACCTCTTACGCTCACATCCAAATCATTTACGTAAATGATAAAAAATTGAGGAACCAGCACTGATCCTTGTGGTACTCCACTGGTCACAGGCCTCCAGTCTAAAAAATAACCCTCCACATCCACCCTCTGTCTTCAACCTTTGAGCCAGTTCTGTATCCAAGTGGCTAGTTGTCGCTGTATTCCGTGAGATCTAAACTTGCTAACCAGTCTTCCATGGAGAATCTTGTCGAACGCGTTACTGAAGTCCATATAGAATACATCTACCGCTCTGCCCTCTTCGTGACTTCTTCAAAAAACTCAATCAAGATCGTGAGATATGATTTCCCACGGTTAAAGCCATGTTGACTATCCCTAATCAGTCCTTGTCTTTCCAACTCCATGTACATCCTGTCCTTCAGGATTCCCTTCAATAACTTGCTCACCACCGACGTCAGGCTCACTGGCCTATGGTTCCATGGTTTGTCCGTGCCACCCTTCTTAAACAGTGGCACCACGTTTGCCAAACTCCAGATTTCTGCCACCTCTCCTGTGACTATCAACGGTACAAATGTCTCAGCAAGAAGCCTAGCAATCACTTCTCTGGCTTCCCACAGAGTTCTATGGTACACCTGTTCGGGTCCTGGGGATTTACCCACTTTTACACGTTTCAAGACATCCAGCACTTCCTCCTGTGGAATATGGACATTTTTCAACGTGTAACCATCTATTTCCTGACATTCTATATCTTCCATATCCGTTTCCACAGTAAATACTGATGCAAAATAATCGTTTAATATCTCCCCCATTTCCTACAGTTCCACACAAGGGCTGCCTTGCTGATCTTTGAGGGGTTCTATTCTCTCCCTAGTTATGATTTTGTCCTTAATGTATTTGTAAAAACCCTTTGCAGTCTCCATAATTCTACTTGCTAAAGCTATCTCATGTCCCCTTTTTGCCTTCCTGATTTCCCTCTTAAGTATACTCCTACTGCCTTTATACTCTTCGAAGGATTCACTCGATCTATCCTGTCTATACCTGACATATGCTTCCTTCTTTTTATTAATCAAACCCTTTAGTTAGTCAGCAATCCCTATACTACCAGCCTTTCTTTTCATCCAAACAGGAATATACTTTCTCTGGATTCTTGTTATCTCATTTCTGAAGGCTTCCCATTATCCAGCCGTCCGTTTACCTATGAAAATCTGACCCCAATCAGGTTTTGAAAGTTCTTGCCAAATACTGTTAAAATTGGCCTTTCTCCAACTTAGAACTTCAACTTTAAGATCTGGTCTATCCTTTTCCATAATTATCTTAAATCTAATAGTATTATGGTAGCTGGCCCCAAAGTGCACCTCCACTGACACCTCAGTCACGTGCCCTGCCTTATTTCCCCAGAGTTGGTCAAGTTTTGCACCTTCTCTAGTAGGTTCATCTACATACTGAATCAGAAAATGTTCTTGTACACACTGAATATATTCCTCTCCATCTAGATTCTTAATGCTATAGCAGTCCCAGTCTATGTTTGGAAAGTTAAAATCTCCTAACATAATCACCCTACTTTCTTCCAGATAGTTGAGATCTCCTTACAAGTTTGTTTCTTAATTTCCCTCTGACTATTGAGGGGTCTATAATACAATCCCATAAAGGCGATCATCCCGTTCTTATTTCTCAGTTCTACCCAAATAACTTCCCTGGATGTATTTCCAGGAATATCCTCCCTCAGTACAGCTGTAATGCTATCCCTCATAAAAAAAAACTCCACACCCCCTCCTGTCCTGCCTTCCTTTCTATCTTTCCTGAAGTATTTGTATCCTGGAACATTTAGCTGCCGGTTCAGCCCATCCATGAGCCATGTTTCTGTAACTGCTATGATATCCCACTCCCATGTTCCTAACCATGCCCTGAGTTCATCTGCCTTCCCTGTCCGGCCACTTTGCATTGAAATAAATGCAGTTTAATTAATTAGTACTACTTTGTCCCTGCCCGCCCTGACTGTTTGACTCATTTCTGTTCTCAGTTGTACCAATCTCAGATTGATCTATTTCCTCACTAACTCCCTGCCCCCAGCCGCCCCCCCCCCTTCCTAGTTTAAATCCTCCCGAGCAGCTCTCGCAAATCTCCATGTCAGTATATTCGTCCCCTTCCAATTTAGATACAATCACTTCTTCTGGTACAGTTTACTTCTACCCCAAAAGAGATTCCAGTGATCCAAAAATGTGAATCCTTCTCCCATACACCAGCTCCACAGCCATGCATTCATCTGATCTATCCCTCTATTCCTGCCCTCACTAGCTCGTAGCGCCAGGAGTAATCCAGATATTATTACTCTCAAGAACCTCTTTTTAAAATTTCTGCCTATCACCATGCAATCTCCGTCCATAATCCGTCCAAACCTTTCCCTTCCTATGTTGTTGGTTCCAATTTGGACAATGACCTCTTGCTGGCCCCTCTCCCCCGTGAGAACATTCTGCACCCTTTCTGAGATACCCTTGATCCTGGTACCAGGGAAACAACACACCAATCTACTTATTTCTCTGCTGGCCACAGAACCGTCTCTCTGTACCTCAGACTAGCAAGTCCCCTAACACAATTGACCACGTGGAATCCAACGTATCCCTTGTTGCATTAGAGCCACTCTCCATACCACAAACTTGTCTGTTTGTGCTACGTTCCATGTGAATCCAACACCCGCTACATTTTCCAAAACAGCATATTTGTTTGAAATGGGGACAACCACAGAAGAGTCCTGCACTAGCTACTTAACTCTCTTGTCTTTCTTGGAGTTAACCCATCTATGTAACTGTATCTGTAACTGTATCCCTCCTTCCTATAACTGCCATCCATCACATACTGTTGCTGTTACCAATTCTTCATTGTCTTAAACTATCTCTCCATCCGATCCATTCGATCTGATAGGATTCACAAGCAGAAGCATTTATTGCAGATATAATCCGAAGTAACCCTTAAATCCTCCTTAAACTCCCACATCTGACAAAAAGCGCATATGATTCAACTAAGGCCATTTGTGCTCCTTCACAATCTACAGACCAAGAAAAAGAAAAGTGTCTCATTCCTCTACAAAACACTGCCCAAGGCTATATTAATATTTATGGCTTATATTTTAAGATTAATCAAGAGACATATCTCAAAAATATATAATTAAGGAATAACCCACTCTACTCACTTCTGCAGTCTTTATGTAGGACACAGTTAAAACAATCCACTATCTGGCTGGGAACTTTGCTCAAACAGTTCCTCCAAACTAGTTGTAAATTTCACTGTTTGTTAATTTTCCTAGAGGCACTCCGATATCCAGCGATACATGAATTCAAACAGCAAAGGCAGTAACTGTGCAGGTACGCTGTCCTATCAGTTTCTTCCCCTCACCATGTGCTTCCTTTGTCCGTTCTGTTCCCTCTTAAAACTACTGTTTGTTTGACCTTTTTTTCCCAAAGTTCCAAAACAATGCAAGACCATACAAAACAGTAATTGCTGCTTCTGGAATTCGAGGAAATCACCTCCAACACCTAAAATACCTCAAAAAAGGAGCAGCTGTTACAGCCAGAAATTTTTCCCGCCCAGACTTCTGAAAATCCAAATACACTACTTCCACTGGTTGTCCGTGGTCTATGCTGCAAGAAACAACTTCAAATCATTCCGAATGTTCTCAGGCATGATTTCTCTGACAGAAATGCATTGTTATTCTTGCAATTTTGCTGTTCATTTCTAAGTACCCAATATCACTTCTGATATAATGGATTCCAAATCTTTCCATACATATGTCAAATTAATTGGTCTGCAGTCCTCCACATTATCTCTTCTTCCCTGTGTACATAGATAGATCATGTTTACTACCTTTCAGATATCAACAATGGCTATGGCCTTTGCAGGATTTGCAAGAAAATAAAATACAGTCACCGACAGATCAAATAGTATGCTGTTTTATTTCTGACAACTTGATATGAAGTACATCTGGCCCATCAGACTTAGCAATAATCAATCTAGCTCCATTTTCAAGTACTACCTTGTTGCTGATATGAATGGACTTTATGTCTTTAGTTCCACAAGTCCCATGTGATCACTTTACACGGAGGTTTCCTGGCGCTTTCTCCATGAAGACAGATGCAAAGTAGCTGGTTAGTCTCTATGCCATTTCCTTGTTCCCAACAATAACTTCTCCTAGACCTTAAAAAGTTCCACATTTGGCCTTACTTTGGATTATACACTAATTCATAAACTTTGGTACATGAATCGTAGATGTAAGCAGACTTTGTGTTTCCTGTTTGTTTGTATTCATGTTCTTTTTGATTTCCTTATCACTTTCTCCTTCCTTATTTTCAGAAAAGTAAATCTCTCAGAATGTTCAGGTTTCCACAATATCTGTAATTCTTCTGAAGCTGCTTCCTTAGATTTAATGCAATCATTTAATTTCTTACGTAAACTATTAATGAGTCACCTTCCCTTTCGCTGGTGTTTGTAACTTAGTGATATGTACGTATTTTGCAGACTTTACAGTATTTCTATCACTAACAGCCAATGTTTATCTCACACTAAATGTCATATTGTATTTTTCCAATTCACTTGACCCTCTAGCCTTCGGGTTTCCATGATATTTGAGTGTAATGTTCAAAAATTCTATATTGCTTGCAGGCACCATGTAAAATACAACATATTAATGTCACGATTGCCCAATAGCTGCCTCAGAGGACGGTAAGTAATTAGTCCTTCTGACCACACAAAACCACGCCCGAAATAACCTGCTCTCTACTTTGGTTCACAACACACTCTTCAGCCTACCTCATATACACTTATGAAATGTATTTTTCACAGCATTAGCAATCATTTAGTTAACGCAGTTTAGATGCAACTTTAGATCATCCAATATTACTGCAGCACCCACGATATTTGCATATCTAATTTCCAGAGAATCGGATGCACAAAGTTGCACAACAGTTTTGGTTTAGATATGTAAGGCACCAATGTGTGTTCCTCCTTGTTGTTTGAAAGTTACATACAAACTGATTCCGAAGAAGCTGAGGGATGTGGTGTGTGGTGTTATTAGTGATAGACGTTGACAAGACACTGGGGAGGCTCACCCCGATGCTGAGATGATCTGAAGAAATGCACATCTGTACAGGACAAGCAAAAATAACCTTCCCCATTCGGCCTGGGGCAAATGTCTCCCTATTCTCTCCACTCCCTCACACTCTCTGTATATCTGTTCCAGCACCTACACCCGAACAAGGCTCTTGCTACACTACTCTCACCTTTGCATGCAACACTCTCTTTCCTTCACTCTCTCTATTACTGAAAGCAAATCGAGATTGAATTTATTGTTTTGCCAACATTGAACCAGTGAGACAATTTGATGCTGGGGACATAAAAATGCGAACATTTTGAAAATTAGGGAGAGAGCAGATGCCTTCGAGACAGAAGAAGCCTGGGGATCAACCATCTTGCTCCGTAAGATATTAGGAAATACTCACTAATCATATATATTTTTTCATATGAAACCTATTCACAGTAAACAGAAATACGACGACCCAGGGAATTCAGCAGCCAGGAGAGTAACAACACAGAGGACGGCAGTGGCTGTGTGGTTTTGAAATTAAGTTGATGTAATCTTCATAAGTGTCTTATTGAAACAACATAATGTTAGAGTTTTGGGGGCAGTTGTGGGGGGTGGGTTGGTTAAAGTTGTGGTGTAATGTTCACTTTTACAGTGAAAAATAAATTGGCGCTATTTTCTTTAAATAGTGGAATTTGGGAGTTCTCTGTCGCTCATATTCTAATAAGTTGTGAGGTGCGGTGAGCTCTCCTGGGTGTTTGGTTTAATTAACAGAGGAGTTCACCCCCATATCGTAACACTTGCAAAGACCAACAGAGAGAAAAAAAATAAGGAGTGAGAAAGTTAAATATGAGGGTAAGTAAGCCAGTCATGTAAAGAAAGACTGTAAGAGCTTCTTTCGATAAATAAAGGGCAAACGAGAGGCAAAAATGGGCATCTGATCGATAGAAATTGTCACAGGAGAGATAGTAATGTGGAACAAGGAAATGGCTGAGGAGCTGAAAAATTACTTTGTGTCAGTCTTCACGGTTTAAAACACGAGTAATATCCCAAACATTGAAAAGATTTAGTGGACAGACCTGATTATGGTGGCCATCACCTCGAAGGTGTTGGGAAAACTGAATGGCCTGAAGGTAAGTAAATCACCTGGACCAGATGGACTCCACTCCAGATTTCTAAGGTAGATAGCTGATGAGACAGTGGAGGCGTTGGTGGTGATCTTTCAACAATCTCTCGAATCAGGGAGATTTCCACAGGACTGGAAAATCGCTAACGTGATACGCCTGTTTAAAAAGGGAGTAAAGCAAAAAAACGGAAAAATACAGACTGACTAATCTAAACTTGGCTGTACGTAAGATCCTGGAATCCATTGTGAAGGATGAGATTTATGAATAGTTGGATGTGGATGGTAAAGTAGGACAAAGTTAGCATGGTTTCATCAAGAGGAGGTCATGCCTGGAAAATCTGCTAGAAAACCTTGAGGATTTAACAATCAGCTTAGAACAAGGAGAACCAATGGATTTCATCCACCAGGACTTCCAGAAGATCTTTGACAATGTGCCGACAGGAGGCTACTGAATAAGGCAGGGGTCCATGGTGTTAGAGGCAAGGTGCTAGCATAGATAGAAGTTTGTCTGTCTAGCAGAAAGCAAAGAGTGTCGATAAACATGTCCCTCTCAGGTTGATAGTCGGTGACAAGTGGTGTTCCATAAGGCTCAGTGTTGGGACCACAACTTTTCACTTTATACATTAACGATCCAGATGAAGTATCTGAAGGCTTTCTATCTACGTTTGAAGATGATACAAAGATAGGTATAGGGACAGGTAACACCGAAGAGGCAGGGAGGCTCACGAAGGATTTGGATAGGTTAGAATAATGAGCAAAGAAATGGCAGATGGAGTCAAAGTGGGAAATTGTGGCAACATGAACTTTGTTAGGAAGAATAAAAACAAGGACTACCGAGAAAATTCAGTTGTCTGAAGTGCAAAGGGACTTGGGAGTTCTACTCCAGGATTCTCTCAATGTAAACTTGCAGGTTGAATCAGTAGTTAGGAAAGCAAATGCACTGATGGAATTTATTTGGAAAGGATTTGAATATAAAAGCAGGGACGTACTTCTGAGGCTCTATAAGGCTCTTGTCAAACCATATTTGGAATAGTGTGCGCTGTTCCGAGCCTCATATCTCAGGAAGGATGTGCTGACCTTGAAATGGCTTCACAGGAGGTACACGGGAATGGTCTCAGGAATGAAAAGGTTAACATATGAGAATGTTTGAGGACTCTGGGTCTGTTCTTGATGGAGTTCAGAGGGATGTGGGGGAATCTAATTGAAACATACAGAATACTAAATGGCCTGCACAGGACGGATGTTGCTAAGACTTCCATTGGTAGGAGACTCTCGGACCCAAGGATACAACCGTACAGTAAAGAGAGATCCTTTTATTACGGAGGTAAGGGGAAATGTCTTCAGCCAGAGAGTGGAGAATCTATGGAATTCATTTTCACAGAAGGCAGTGGAGGTCAGGTCATTGTGTATATTTTAGATAGAGGTAGTTAGCTTCTTGAGTATCAAAAGGATCAAGGATTACAGGTAGAATGCAGGACAATGATTTTGAGAAGCTTGTCAGCCATAATTGAATAGTGGATCAGACTCAATGGGCTGAATGGCCTAATTCTGTTCCTATATCCGATGATCTTATGGTCTTAAGCCACAGTCTATTGCCCCCTCTCTCACTTTGTCCCTTCTGGCAGGAAAATGTGAGAGTAAAAAATCTGTGAGTCATCTTCAACAAACTTGGAGCATTCCTGTTGAGGATTCATGGGAATCGCTCAACTGATTGAAGGAAAGGAAATTCTGATAAATCCAACTGTTCCAGGAAGAAGTCCCATACCAGAAGCTTGTTTGAGTAGAATAACTTGGAGACAGACTATCAGTTGGGATGCATTATCTCTTTTCCATTTGAAATGAGTTCAACTACTATGAAACTCTGGAAATCTTTTCCTATTCTTTTTCATCTTCAGACATGTGCGATTGTGTATGTGTCTGTACGTGTGTGACTCTGTGTCTCACATTTTTCGAGACACTGGGCTAGAGACACTTCAAACCTGTTGTAACCAGTGGAGAAGTGGGGCTGGATAAGGACACAACGACCCTCCAACATTTGTTGGAGCAGAAATGAGAAATTCACACGGGCTGTTCAAATGGGAATTCTCTTCCCCAGATGATTCAGCTCAAGATGGCAGCTCAACACCACCACTTTCAGCGTAATTAGACATGGTCCATTAATGTTGGCCTATCAACTACACCCACATTCCATGAACAAATCTAAAATGATAAACTGCAGAATTAATTGGATGGGAACAAGACTGATAGATAAATGCCTGTTGCCTTCCAGAATTGTTCTGCCTGTGTACTTTGACTTTGTGCACTTTCCTAGTATTGTGCCTGGATGCTTGTATTTATTCAAAGTTGTGTTTTGCAACATTTGACAGACATGTGAATGGAGGAAAATTGTGGACAGACTGAAAAGTGCTGCGCAGACCACAATCAGATCAGCCATGATCTTATTATCCAGTCGAGCAATGACAAAGTGTCCAATGACCCACTCCTGCTCCTCAGTTCTCTGTTCCGATGTTAGAATCAGTCCTTCAAACCACTTGTATAGGAGCAGATGGAGACCACTTGCTCCAACTACCTGGTTCGCAGTATTACAGGATATCATTCAGTCCCTCAACACTGTGTGGTTTGCTGTGGGTTGGAAAATGTGATGGGAAATCCAAGCTGTGTATGAAAGTGGTCTCCCACCTCTTTAAAGAGTGTCTCCTCTCTGCAAATGGTGTTTCATTTGTTGGTCATGTTGTAGACCCAGATTCATGTGAATATCCAGCCCATACCTCTCCCAGAGATGGCTCACAAAATTCTTTTCTCTCATTGTCCTCAACATTCAATAACAACATTTCCAGGATAATTAAAACCATTAACTTTCCAAAGAAAGAATATGAAAACATAAAAAGAGGAGTATACAATGATGCTCACACCATTGTATGCTATCATGGATGAACTACTGTTGGCATTAACTCTTCTTTAATGCGCACTTCTTCACACCCCTCAGCTCTATGACAGGTCAAAAATCCATCTACCTCCTTTTTAAATACTTGGAGTGATATTGCTCCCCTAACTTTCTAAACCTGAGAATTCCTAACATTCACTACCCTCTATGAGAATAAAATACTCTCCACGCAGATACCACCACGTATTAACATTAACAAAAGTGTTTAACTGACCTGCTTAGGTAAGATGGATTGACCCTAATATCAAGGCTGGATATGACTGAAGGTGTTATCCACAGAGGCACTTAAATACCCAGAATCATGCACCCCGAGTAAAATAAAAAATACAAACCATGGAAATTATCACCTTCTCAGTGTCTGTGTAGAATATAACGAGTGATTGTCCATCACCATCAAGTTTCAATGCAATGACCTCTTATTGTCTGGCAGTGCTACAGATTAACCTTCACTTCCTCGTCTTTTACCATCAGCCCAGGGATTAGTCCCATGAAATTCCTTTACACAGCCTCTATTGCAATGAGATAATTCCTTTTAAAGGAGAAACATCTGTCTATAATACCGTAAATACTGCCTCAACTACACTCTCAGTGATGATCACAATAATTCATTTTCCTCACTTATTGGTCTCCATATCTTTCTAGTGACATAAAAACCCATTCCTTCACTATGCGCTGCCACTGTTGTGGAATTTAAAAGTTCCTTACATCTGTCTGTCAGCATCAGTACAGCCAGTACCAGAGGTGCCCGTGGAGATGAACATCACTCTTGGGTAGAGACTCAGTCAGAATGATTGCACTTGAAACAGGGAATGGATACCTACCTGAATGGAAATGAAGTGTAGGAATAAGGAAAACAGGCAGAGGAAGGGAGCTAACTTTACTTTTGTTCTTCTGTCACGGGATGTGTGTAGTCCTGACAAGGCCAGCATGTTATGCTGAGCTTGAACTGAGTGACTGGTTCAGCTGTTCCACAGGACAGTCAAGAGTAAAACATATTGCTGGGGGTTTGCCCAGACATGACTGGGGAAGGATAACGCATTGGCTTCTCTGAAGGACATGGAGCAAGCAGATGGGCCTTTTCTCACAAATGATGATATTTTCAGTTCGATTACATCAATTTCGTTCATGAGATATCACCAGATTATTATTCTGTGCCTCTCGATTATGTGTCAATGATTTAAGCAGCATGCAGTGTCTGCCCGTCTGACAGAATCTGTGCAGTAAACAAGTTCAACATACTCAAGAGCAATTATTCTGTAATTGACATGTGGTTACAAGGGACTTGATAAATTGTATCCAGATTTAACAAAGGCACAATTGATGGTTTATTCAGAAGATGCACTGAGGCAGGGGAGGAGTCGCGGATATCATGATGGTGGTATTGGACAGGATTAGTGAGTGGGAGGATATAGAAATGTAGATCTGTGCAGGGCTAGAAGGATTATGGAGTTTCAGAATAGTCTGGTTCTCCTAACAACTTGGTGAGTAATTTGTCATGAGTAATTTGCTCGATACAATTTGTGAGGAATGGAATATTTCGTTGGAACTGTAAATGTTGACATCCACCTTTCTAAATTTTAAATAATATGTGCAGCAATTCAGTCCAACCTGGCTTAATGAACAGATAGAATGAATTACCAGGAACACCAACTTAGCGAGGATGGGATAGTAACCAACTTGAATAACCATCAGTACATCATAGATCCGCAAAGCAAATGAGATCCAAGGCCAAGAGAGACAGTACAGACCCTCGGATAAACTCCTGTCCATTGCTGGAACATTTCAGTCGAATGTTCTCAGATTCTGATCCATTGTTGGAACATTCCAGTCTAATGTTCTCAGATTCTGATCTCTCCTCTCCCTCTCTCTAGGTCTGCTGATGCCTGTTAGTGCTGTCAGTGATGCTCCCGCTGATACTATGAGATATCACATTGAACCGAGTCCCTAATTAATAGAAGAGGTAAGCCCTCCATTGACACATTTAGGATGCACGGAGACTGACATCAATCACAGTCGTTGAACAAATACCTCCCGTTAACCCATTTCAATTCAATACTGATTATTAAAATTCAAAATTATGATTAAAATTTACATATTCTGGATGGGATATGTGGGGGTGACTGAGGGAACAAATGTTGTGTCTGGTAGATTAATCATGTGTAAGCATTCAATCTGCCTTGGATATGGGAGCAATGCCAAAGGTTTATCAGAATATAAGCATGCTTCTCCGTTTATAAATTGAAACATATGTTCTCTATCTACTGATCAGGCACTGCAATATCAGGAAGACATTGAGAGAACTTTTATCGTCCATGATCTGAAAAGATAATATCCGTAAGACTACGTGCGGTTATAGCAGACTGTGACATGGCTATGTTAAAAGAGAATTGTACCTAAGAGATAATGGGGACTGCAGATATTGGATAATTCAGTGCAGGTAAAGCATGGCGGAGGAAAATGCACAGTAAGCCAGGCAACACCCGAGGAGCAAGAGAATCGACGTTTCAGGCAGGACCTTTCTTCAGGACTGGGGAGGGAGAAGGGGCTAAGAGAAAATGGGCGATGGGGTGATGCTGGGGGAAAGATCAGTGAGAGGTGAGTGAAGGTCGGAGGTGATAGTGATAGATCGGTGGGGAGTGTGGAGCAGGTGGTGGGAAGGAAGATGGACATTAAGTCTCCTCCAGAGGGCAGATGTGAGTCCGAGGGTTGTATCTGGGATCTGGGTTGGCCAGGGGAGATTTGTAAACCAGTGAATCCAATGTTCATGCCGTGTGTTTGTAGCTTCCGAGGCAGAAGATGAGGTGTTACTGGTAACATCCTGGTAATCTCTTCTCACCCATCTCCATCTTAATAATCTCCTTCCTATAACAGAACTGCACACAGTACTTCAAAAGAGGCTGCATCAATATCCTGCACAATCTCAGCATGACTTCCCAACTTCTAACCACAAATATATGAGCAATGAAGTAACCTTAAACACCTTACGCCACCAACTTCAAAGAATTATACCTGCGCCCCTGGGTCCCTCTTATCTATATAACTGCCAAAGCCCACCATTAATTGTTTAAGCTCTCCCCTTGTTTGTTTTTTCAGAATGCAATGCCTCACATGCATCCATGTTAAACCCCATCTGCCACACCCCAGCCCAGTGAATGATATTACTGCCCCCTCACACTCCCCCTTCGGATTAAAACGACACTCCCCTCTCCAGAAGGACTACAAACACCAGCCTTGAGTTTCCCAAAGACCCAGAGCTTGGTTTGCCTTGTGCAGGCAGAGGGAGGAGTCGGGAAGCAAAAGCTGGAAAGGAAACAGTTGCCTTGTATCAATGAATGATTTTCGGAGGAGGGAAGGCACATGATAGAGATTTGAAATAGTGACCGGTGTTTTGGGCCCAGAATTGTGCTCCTTTCTCCTCTCTGGTGTTCAGTATTGATATCTACTCGAGATCCTTCATAGTGCAGAGTGTGTCTGCAGGATTTCTTTCCCTAATATAGCAGACTACTGGTAAAAGACATTTAAACCAGAAATCATAGCCAAGGCAATTGAAGATGTTCATTGATTATCTCAATGGCATAGCGAATGCACTCAACATCCTTTAGTTGAGGCTAATAACTTGTACTTTATTTCAATTAGAAATGTCCCCTGCATGTTTTGGTAATGTTAACCAGAATATAATAAATCCATACACTTCATATATGACCCGAAATCTGGGCATGATTTAGGCCTTGTTTAATGGATGGTGCCCAAGTTTCTGCGCCGGAGCTCTGGATTCGATTCCAGTCCATGAATGTCTTATAGTGCCCCTATCTCTGGAGAAGGTGGAGTGTAGTCATGTCCTGTGGAGTTGTGTCACAGCATGTTACAACAGGCTGATGAACAAACACACAGGCGCATCATGTTGCAGCTTTAGGGGCTCATGCTGAATAATGGTAGTGTCCCTATCACTGCGCCGCAAATTCTAGTTCCAAATCCCACAGAGCTGTTCCATAAAATATCTGAACAAGTTGATTTAACTTTTTTGGAATCGTGCCTTGATGGAGAAGGAAGAGGTACCACTACTGAATTTGAGACTACAGACCCAGGATGACTGAAAGCACAGCCAACCGTCTTGATTGGAGTCACATTTACACTTTCTAGAGGTTTATAAAATTATGAGGGCCATGGATTGGGTGAGTGGTCAAGGTTCCTTCCCCCCAAGGTAGGAGAGTCTAAAACTAGAAGGCATAGGTTGAAGGTGGGAAGAGAAATATTTGAAAGACAATGAAGATCAACTTCTTTTTCCTGCAGAGGGTGGTGCTTCTATGGAATAAACTCCCAGAGAAACTGGTGGAGGCTGGAACAATTGCAACATTTAAAAGGCTTTATGATTATTGAGATATGGGCCAAATGCTGGCAAATGGGAGTGGATTAATTTTGAATAATCGGATGGCATGAAAGAGTTGAAGGGTCTGTTTCCCTATTGTACATCTCTATGAATCATTGATTTAATTAATGAAGGTCTCTTTGTCATCTTTAGTTGTTCACCAATATACAAACACTGTCCACTGTACACTAAACTTGATGTCATCCTCAAATGTTTGAAATATGCCTTCTATAACTCTCATCTAAATCATTTATATAAATGACAAACAAAAAAGGACCCAACAATTTTGCCTCTGGATCATCGCTGCTCACAGGCTTCCATTTCAAAAACCAACCATCCACCACCAGCCTGTCTCCTGCCATTAAACAGATATACACAGAAACACACACGCAATCTCACACACACATACAGAGAAACCGATGTAACTATGTCTTTAAGACAAAGGTTAGATTAAAACAACGATCGAGAGTTACAGTGAGAAGGCGGGAAAGATGTGTTGAGAAACACACCTGACAGAATCAAATAGCAAAGTAGACTTGATGGGCCAAATAGCCTTTATCCAATTTCTTATGCTCTGTGGCCTTAAGGTGTCATGATTATTTTCCAAGGGTGCAGTAGAAGCTAAGTTTGATAAATACTTGACTGAACAATCAATGGGACTATGGGATACGTTTGAGGGGCTGAATGGTATATGTTTGTTCCTATTTGCTGTGCCCTTGTTCCTGAAAAGAGTAGGTGACTTGCTGTAAGGTTAACACATTTTAAAATGAAAGGGTTCTCCCATTTCCATTTGAGATAACGTTGCTCCTTTCTCCTTTGGATGATGTGATCTGTGGCATTCTCATCCCCCGGGAACAGTGAAGTCTGGGTCATTGAGGATATTCAAGGTTGATATTGAATGACTATTGATGGACAGGAGGGTCAATGTTTTTGGGAACTGACAGGAAAGCGGTATTCAGTTACAATCAGACCAGCCATGATGTTTCTAAACTGAGCAGCAAGTTGGAGGGGGCGAATGGCCAACTGCTGCTCCTACCTCATCCGTTGCTCTGTCAATTCACCCCCAAGGCTGTTATAGAGGGAGAGAAAGATACCATTCAGCCAGTCGGCATCGTTATAATACAGCAGGGGGTGGCCATAATGAACCTCCATGGGGTTAGACAGGAATAGAATGAAGTATTCAAATCATTTCAGTAAATTACACAGCACAGGAGGATGCCATATAACCATCCCAAGCTGTTACGCAGGAGCAGGGGTGCCTTGGGCAGCGTCAGGAAATACAGCGTAGAGATCATTATTCAATTTGTGTTTGGAAAGCTGTAACTAGTGGAATTCTTCAGGGAACTGTGTGAGGTCATCAACAAATTACAATTCATACCAATGAACTGGATGGAGAGGATGGAGCTCAGTTTGCTTATACATCAGGATAGTCAATCAATAAGATGTCAAATGGAGACAGAGCGTCTCTCGAATGAAACACAGACAGGGGGAGGGAAGAGCATCTGCAATGAAATACAGATAGGGGAAGGGCAGAGCATCTGCAATGGGATAGAGACAGGGGAGAGGCAGAGCGTCTGCAATGGGATAGAGACAGGGGAGGGAAGAGCGTCTGCAATGGGATACAGACAGGGGAGGGGCAGAGCATCAAGCAATGGCATACAGACAGAGGGCAGTTTTGAGCAAACCTTCAGCAGAAAAAAAGTCCAAATTTCTGTGATGGGAATTTTCTGTTTTGGGGAAAAGACAAAACAGCAGAAAATTATTTAAATGTAAGGAGAATGCAGAACAGAGTGGTACAGAGGGATCTGTGTGTCTTAGTACATGAATCACAACAAATTACTCTGAAGATGCAGCTGGTGATTTGGAAGTAAATGGAATTATTCTGTTTCATGTAAGGGGTGTTGTGTTTGATCTTAGCGATGTTTTTTCCATCAGTACAGGGCATTGCTGAGATCACATCTGATGTATTATGTGTCGATTTAATTGCCTTAACTGATAAAAACAAAATTGCTTTCGAAACGTTTCAAAGATTTTTCTCTTTACTCATTCTTGGGATGAAGGCATTATGTTATGAAGAAGGAACAGTTCAACATGAGAATCAGAGATGTTTTATTGACCATATAACATCTTGAGAAGAGTGTAGTTGGTGAATACCAGATGGATATATCTTCTTATGTGGGAGAATAAAATTGGGGAAATAATTTAAGAATAAGTCAGGATCAAAGGAAAAGTCATTGGACCGAAAAACTGAACTCTGATTTCTCTTCATATCTGATGCCAGACAGGCTGAGCTTTTCCTGCAATTTCTGTATTTGTTTAAGAATAAAACATATTCATCTTAACACAGATATTGTGAAGCCATCAAACGCTTATGTTTACATTATGCAGGCACATATTAACACATCTTCAAAGCAAGTAGGGCCATTTATTGTTCATGAATTGATTCGGTGTATGACAACAGCAATAATGCACTGACCTGGAGTCGAGAATCTGATGGAGTCATATAGTTTGGACAATATTCAAGGAGAGCTCACATGGTCCCGTTTGGGATCTGATAACGTTACTGATTTAACTTACAGATAGAAAAATGTAGCCTATCTGTGAACGAACACCCTATTGCTCCTTTTTTGTTTCCCTGCCGCTCAACACAGCACTGTGTGGGAGTGAAAAAAAGCCTAGTCGTCTTTTCCATTCATGGAGGATTCCTGATGCTGATTCATTGGAATCTCCCCACTGCCTGAAGCAAAGTAATTCAGCCAAATCCAACTGTTTCATGAAGAAATCCCATTGTCAGAAGGTTATGCGTGACGAATAACTTCAGAAGTAATTATTCAGACTCGATATGTGAGGGGATCAGACAAGATATTCTATGGCTGCAAATGGGAATACAAGATGATGTATAGCCTCCTATGTGCCAGGGTCCAGGATGTCTCAGAGCGGCTGCAGAACGTTCTCACCGGGGTGGGGGAGCAGCCAGAAGTCATTGTGCACATTGGTACAAATGACACAGATAGAAGTAGTGATGAGGTCATGCAGAGTGATTATAGAGAGCGAGGAAAAAGGGTAAAAGTCAGGACCACGACAGTGGTAATATCCGGTTTACTTCCAGTGTTCCATGCTAGTGAGGGTAAGAACAGGCGTACATGGCAGAGGAATGCGTGGCTAAATAATTGGTCCAGGAGGAGGGATTCAGAGTTTTAGATCATTCGGATCTTTTGTGGGGCAGAGGTGACATGTTCAGGAAGGACGGGTTGTACCTGAATTGGAAGGGGACTTATATCCTGGCTGGCAGGTTTGCAAGAGCTACAAGGGAGGGTTTCAACTTGATTGGCTGGCGTGGGGGACAGCGTGGGATCCTCAACAGCAGGGATACAAGTGCGAGGCTGGAAGGAGATACCGTAATCACAAACAGTAAAGTGCAGAGACAGGTTAGGCAGGAACACGACAGGGAGCAAGGAATGCCTGTTGGATTAAATTACATCTATCTCAATGTAAGATGGCTGACAGGTAAGACCGATGAAATCAGTGCGTGGAGAGTTACGTGGGACTGCGATATTATAGCCATTACAGAAACATGGCTAAGGAAGGGACAGGACTGGCAGCTTAATTTACCAAGATACAGGTGCTTTATGCGAGACAGAGTTGGTGGAAGGAGGTGTGGGGGGTTTCAGTTTGGATTAAGGCGAGTACCACATCAGTAATCAGAGATAAAATAACTAATGGATAATCCAGTGAGGATTTGTGGGGGAAGCTAAGAAATAAAAAGGGAATTATGATATTATTTGGGTTGTACTATTGGCCCCCTAATAGTAAACTGGACTTAGAATAATTCAAATATGTAGAGAGATTGGGGAGACTTGCAGGGCCAATAGGATTGCCATAGTCGGAGATTTTAATTTTCCTAACATTGACTGAGAATTACATAGAATTAAGGACTGAGATGGGGTGTATCTATTAAGTGTGTTCAGAAACGTTTCCTCAAGCAGTATATAGAGGGAGCAATTCGGGAAGGGGAAAAACTTGACCTCCTCTAAGAAATAGGGCAGGACAGGTGACTGAGGTGAGAATGGGGGAGCACGCTGGGACCAGTGACCATAGATTTAAAATACTTATGGAGAAGGACAAAACTGGCCTGTGAGATCAATTTCTAAATTGGGGAAAGCGAATGTTGATGGAATTAGATAGGAGCTTGTAGGGGTTAGTTGGAGGAATTTGTTTAGAGGCGAAGGGACCTCCGGCTAGTGGGAGGCCTTTAAAAGTGAAATGGCTGGAGTTCAAGGTCTATATGTTCCTGTGAGGGTAAAAGGCAAGGTTGGCAGGAAGAGGGATTCCTGGATGTCAGGAGATATTGAGGCTTTGACAGGCAAAAAGGAGGTGTGGCTGAGGTCCATGCAGCTGCGATCAAGGGAATCCCTGGCGGTGTACAGGGAATACAGGAGTTTACCGAAGAAGGAAATCAGAAGGGCGAAAAGGGCGCACACGATAGCATTGTCTGAGAAGATTAGGGTGAATCTAAAGAGGTACTTTAAGTATATTAAAGTTAAATGAATAACTACATGAGAATATGACCCCTCAAGGTCCAAAGTGGACATGCATGTCTAGAACCATAGGAAATATGTGATATTCTCAATGAATATTTCTCCTCTATCTTTACTGTGGTTAAATACAAGAAGACTTGGGAGGTTAACAAACGTCGTGGTGATATCTTGGGGTTAGTCAATATCACAGGAGAGGACGTGTTGGATGCATTAGAATGTATGAAGGTGGATAAATTTCCTGGTCCTAAACAGATGCATCCAAGAATACTGCAAGAGGCTACAGAAGAAACTACGGGGACCTGCGTGATATTTTTGCATCATTGTTAGCCGCAGGTTAGGTTCCAGAAATTGAAGTGTAGCAAACGTTGTGCAATTATTCAGGAAGGGAAGCAAAGAAAAATCTGGGAACTATTGACCGGGAAGCCTAACATCTGGAGTCGGTAGGTTTCTTGAGAAGATTCTGAGGGATAAGATATACACACGTTTGGAAAGACAGAGTTTGATTAGAAATAGTTTATTTTTTTTCAATTTCCTACAGTATAGAAACAGGCCATTTGGCCCAACAAGGCCACACCGACCCTCTGAATAGCAACCCACCCAGTCCCATGCCCCTAATCTATATTTACCCCTAACTAATGCACATAAGGCAGTGGCCAATTCACCTAACCTGTACATCTTTGGATTGTGTAAGGAAAATGAAGCTCCCAGAGGAAACCCACACAAACACAGGGAGAATGTGCAAACTCCAAAAGAGAGTCACCCAAGGCTGAAATCAAATGCGGATCCGTGGCACTGTGAGGCAGCAGTGCTAACCACTGAGCTACCATGCCACCCTTGCTTTTTTTCAACGCAGTTCAATGACACAGGTACAAAATCTATTCTATGTTGCTGGAAAAGCGCAGCAGGTCAGGCAGCATCCAAGGAGCAGGAGAATCTACGTTTCGGGCATGAGCCCTTCTTCAGGAGTCATCCTGAAGCCATCCCTGAAGAAGGGCTCATGCCCGAAACGTCGATTCTCCTGCTCCTAGGATGCTGCCTGACCTGCTGCGCTTTTCCAGCAACACATTTTCAGCTCTGAACTCCAGCAGCTGCAGTCCTCACTTTCTCCACAAAATCTATTCTGCCCTTCACCAATGATGCACGTTCCAATGCCACAAACCATGGATAATTTATTGTCCATTGAAAATGTCATCTTACTATTTTTTATTATTGTTTGTTGTTATTTATTTTAACAATTATTATTAATAGTTGTTTTTAGAATGGAACGATTGCATGACTTTGTGAGTGGGAGATCATGCCTCACAAATTTGTTTGAGTTCTTTGATGAAGTGACCAGGAATGTTGATGAGGGTAGCGCAGTAGACATAGTCTGTATGGTTTTCAGTAAGGCCTTGGACAAGATTACTCTTGATAGGTTGGTCTGGAAGGTTAGATTCGCATGGAATCCAGAGGGAGCTGACAAATTGGATGTACAATTGGCTTGATGGTAGTAAACAGAGGGTTATAGTGGAAGGATGCTCTTGGAGTGGAGGCCTGTGACATATGAAATGCCTCAAGGGTCAGTGCTGGGCCCATTGTTGTTTATTATCTATTTCAATGATATTCTTCAGAATGTATAAGGCATGATTAGTAAATTTGAAGGTGACACTAAAATTGGTGGTATTGTGGACCAACAGCGCATTTTCATTTCTCCACACAGACAGAGGTTGCCACGAAGGGCACACCCTCTCAACATCATCCTGTCACCCGAAGTGTGATGACCCTTAAGATAAACCATAATTTGTGGTCTCACTAACGAGAAAGTGGTCCTTTGGGACTCTATTCTATTCAGTTTAATATTTTAATCTTTTCAAAAATATTTTTATTCAGAGAAAATCTTTTTAATGCTTCGATGAACCAATAAGTACCCAACTCAAAAAAACAATGCAAATTGAACACAATTACACCCATGTGCATGTACATAAAGAAAAGGTAAATCAACGGACTGAAGAAAAATAAAAAAAAATAAAAAAAACGAAAAGTAGAACTCAGTGTAACAAAACTATAACTCTCAGCCTTCAAGAGCATTAACTAATACACGTTCATTTGCTCGTAATTCCTCCTCGCTGGACATTAGATTCATTAGTCAAGTTCGTCATAGCTGTATAAAAGTCCTTACTGGAGTGGCAGATCGGCCTGTACCTTGGTAATTCAAAAAGGGCTGCCATGTCTTATAAAAATCCTCTATTTTATGGTGCAACATACCTTTAAAAAAGTCCAAAGGGCTATGCTCCAGGACGGGGTTATGACAAACCAATAGACCCAGGGGGTGTTCAGACACCGAATGCAACAGAACTTTTTTTTCTGAACTCAGAGAGTGAGGGTATTAAAGTATTTTTTCTTATGCACATCTGAGTAAGGTAGACTCGGCACGCCCAGGAAAAGGGAAACCTGATCCATTTCCAATTCGGTCCGCAAGATCCTCTCCATCCCAGCGAGCACACCGCTCCTATAGCGCCGGTGGAAGGTCAACAAGCAATGAGTAAGAGTGTCCATAGTCATTTTGTATTTAAGACATACTCCATCTTGAATTTTGAGAGAGTGTCTGGGGCCAGATAGACTCTATGAAGAATTTTCAACTACATGGCAAGAGTCTTCTTGCAGATTGAAATCCTTCTTGCATTTACACAAATATCCTCCCCTATGTCCAAAGAGATCTGAATCCCCAACTCTCTTTGTAGACCTCAGAAAGTCACAATGTCTCATCTGAGAAGTCACTCTCCATCAAAAGATAAAGGGTACTGACAGAGAGTGTGTTCTTAGCAATAAGCACCCTCTTCTCTGTATCTGATCTGTACGGGTCTGTTAAAAGCGTGGTTCTTTTCTGAATAACGTCTCTGATCTGATAAAAAGAAAACAGAAGAGATCTCTACTCGGTAGTCTATAGTTACGACTTATTTGATCAAAGGACATCCTTGTTTCTCCCTCAGATAAACCATCAAAGCAAGATACACCCACGAGTTGTCCATAGTTTAAACATGGAATCCAGTATTCCCCGTCGGAAACATGGCACACCACGTTTTGGGGTAAGAAATGAGGTTTGGCTATGTTGCCCTCGATCGGACACATTGCCCTCCCTACTTTAAAGTTATTGATATTTATTGGGAAATGGTAATACTTCGTAACTGTCCTCATTTTGTCTGTGAATAGCAGACTAATAAGGGAGCACTTTGCCTGAGAAGCTTCAATATCTAACCATATTGACACCGAGGCCTCACTAACGTCGGGTAAAGAAGAGCTTAATTGATAGCTTTTAACATCCTGGAGATCGACTCCCCACAAACTGTGGGGTCGTTGTAATTTGGTTAACTTGATAAGGGCTCACTTATGGTGACAAATCAGAACTACATCATCCATTTAGTCTCCTAAATGTCTGTCTGGGAAACATCAAAGAAAGCATTCACACGGGGTACAGCAAATAAGGAAGGGAATTCATGTTAATAAGAGCTATCTGACCCAGCCAGGATATTGGAAGTATTCAAAGATCTTGTTTAATTTTGTCAAACAAATGGACAAATCACACATTAAATATAAGTCCAAAGATAGGATTAATGAATATACCTAAATAGGGAACATCCCCATTACCCCCAGACCATTGAAAAGGAAATCAGGATTCTCCCACGGCATCAGGTGTTTCCCTGAATTTGCCCAGAGGCATGGCCTCTGACTTCATAAAATCAATATTATAGCCGGAAAAGGCACCAAACGAACTGATGCATTGCATGAGGTGGGGTACCAAAACTATGGGATTTAACAAAAAGTTAAGACCATCATCTGCAGACAATGTAATCTTACGTGACTTCTATCCCACTTCTGTGGCAGATATGTTTGGGTTCATGCAGATGGCCTTCACCAGTGGCTCCATCACCATCGTAAACAACACTGGCGTAAACAACCTTGTCGACTGCTCTAGAAATATTAATTTTACAGGATCGCACACAGAGGGTCACTATCAAGGACCCTCACCCACTTGATAAAAACTTTGCTGAGACCAAACCATTCTAACGTATAGAAGAGATACAGCTACTCAACCCAAGCAAATGTCTTCTCTGCAAGTTGTTGACACGCTTGGATCATATTGAGTAATCTCCTAACATTGTTGAAATATCTGCAGCCTTTTATAAGCCGGTTTGTTATACTTTGACAATGGAAGGATAAATAGTTTCCATCCTCAATGTAAGGGACTCAGACAGAATTTTGAAATCAACATTTACATGTGAGATGGGCCTATAGGAAGCACAATCTTTCGGTGTCTTCCTTTTCTTCAGAATAAGAGAGATATGAGCCTCTCTTAAGGATGGTGGGACACAGTCGTAACTGTGTGAGTGACGAACATAGTCAGCATCGGCTCTGACAACAGGTTTATAAATTCCTCATAAAGCTCACGTGGACATCCTTCAGGACTGTGTGCCTTTCCGCCTGGAAGCTGCTTTACACCCTTCACCACTGACAATGGTGCATTAAGGCAAGACGCTTATTTGGGGGTTACCCCTGGAAGGTCCAAGTTCTTGAAGAAAGATTCCATCTTAATCCATCTATCCTCAGAATGCTCAGTCTCATATAATTCGGAGTAAAATCTCCGAAATGTTGCTTTAATCTTGATTGCATCGCAGGAAAGGGTCACGGTACCTTTCCTAATTGAGGTAATGTCTTTGGGGCTCTCTTTTTCATCGCAAGATAGGCTAACTACTTGCCCAGTTTATCATCATGCTCAAACAGCCTTTGTTTTGCAAAAGTAAGTTCCTTCTCGGCTGTCTGTGTGAGCATAGAATTCACTGCAGACCGAAGTGTTGTGATCCTCTGCAGCCCAGCCACCGAGGGTCTATCACAGTATACCCTCTCGGCTGCCTTCAACCGTGCCTGGAGCAAGCGTTCCTGCTCCAGCTTCTGCCGCATCCTAAGGAATAATTATTCCTTTGGCATAAATCTTAGCAATTTTCCATAGAATGGATGGGTTACTGGTTGAATCTGAATTAATGTCTAAGAAAGATCTGAATTGATTACAAAAGTACTCAATGTACTTTCTATCCTTCAGAATAAAGGGATTCTCCAGTGTCTCCAACCTGCTATATTGCCCTTAATCTTAACGATAAGTATGCTGGTGCATGGTCAGAAATGGTAATATTCCCAATTGTACAGAAAACCACTGAATCGAAGATTGCTGCAAGTTGAGGAAGAGATCAACACTAGTGTTGCATTTCTGCGGGTTAAAGAAGAAAGTAAAATCCCTATTTATAAGGTGGATCTGCCTCCAAACATCCACCATCCCCAGTTCCACACAAAAATCCACTAATTGCTTAAATTGGAAAGATGGTGCTAGGAGCCTTTGGGCATGCTATGCACCGTGGGTGCAAGAGACAATTGAAAACTCCTCCTACGATAATGTGCTACGAAGAAAGATTACTTAATTTAGAAAATGCATCTATCAGAAATTTACACCAGTGATCCAGGGAGCAATAAACATTCAAACTATTGCTTTCTTCCCCATATATCTTTAAGGGTTATGATCCTCCCGTGGGTGTCTAATACAATCTACTAATTTAAATGAAAGATTCTTCCTCACCAGCATGGCTTCTCTCCTATTCCTCGTGTTAAAAGACGAGAAATAAACCCGATCAATTCCACCTTGCTGCAATGTCAAATGATCCTTGTTATCAAAGTGCATTTCTGCAATACGACAATATCCACCCTCGCCTTTTCTTAACTGGCGAATGGCTCCCCTAAATGTTTCAGATACGCCATTTAAGCACGGCATTAGCCATTACACACTGAAGAACTCGAATTACAAATCACTGAGCACCAACGAAAAAATAATCATAGAGCCTAAAAAAAATACAAACTAAAGCTACTATAACTAACAAGCTCTCAAAACGTTCCAAACCTAAATACATACAAAAACAAAAAAAAGTACAAAGTGCCATTGGCTCTCAGGAAGGGTATTTACCCCCCGCCGACTGGGGGCATTTGCACGTCACTAATCTCTATCTTCTGCCCCATTATCAATCCTGCATCCAGGGCAATTAATCACAAACATCGGGACTGAACTGCCCTAAGGTAGGCATTCAGTCATCGAGATCACCTTCATAACCTCCTCCAGCTTGAGCCGAACCAGACACACAAACTATGCAAGAGAAAAACGAGTAGTAATACTAATGAAGAAGTTAAACGTGTGTACTCTACCCACCCCGACTATAATTTAACACTGCTTAATACCAGAAACGGTCAACAAACTTTCTTTTAAAAAAGAGAAACAAGGTTATCGCTTTCCATTAACGCATCCAGCCTACTTTAAAGTGTCCACAAAGTTCTCGCATCCTCTGGAGAGTTAGTGGATCTATTGAAAGATCCACTAGTGCATACGGAGCACCGCTGAGTTCATTAAGGAATACTGAATCTCAAGTTCCCTTAATCTTCTCTTGATATCATCAAAAGATTTTCTTTTCTGAATCACTGCCGCTGAAAAGACCTTGAAGAACATAATCCTGGAGCCCTCTTCGGGTCTCTTCCCTGTGTTCTGGAAGATTCCCTAAATCTTTGTTTGTCCCTGCAACAATGTAATCGCCCAAGGACAGGGTGAGGGCGTTGGTCTGAGCCTGACCTGCGCACCGTAACCCGATGAACTGTCTCATTCTTCACCCGTCCCTCTTCAGCTTCGAAGTGAAGGAATCTCTGTGGCCAGTTCTCTCAAAATAACTCACTGACTGATCACTATATGTCCGGTCCAGCAGACGGATGATATGAACACTCTTCATCCTGCCCCTGCTGTCGAGGTCGTCACCTTGTTCAGTTAAGGTATGGACCTATTTTTCAAGGGTGAGGATCCGCTCCTTACAGGAATCGATCACAGTCTCTGCCCCTGCAGTTTGGCTCTCGACCTCATCTGTTCTGTTTCCAAGCCTTTCAAGTTGCTGTTCATGTTTTTGGAGTACTGCTGAGAGTGGTTCTATCCTCCTGCTGAATTTTCTTCAATCATGATTTCAGTCATTTCCCGTAACTTGGTGAACTCTGTGCCCAAGTCCTGGTAAGTAACTCGGTCCATTAAACGAACAGAGGGTGTTACAGGTGCGGCCACAGACATGCTGAAAGCTTCTGATGGGTGCGCTGCGTGTTGGGACTTACTCGATCCTTTCCCATATTTTGTCATTTCCACTTGACAAAATGGCATTAGTACGGATTCTGTAGCTCTTTTAGTGTTCAATTGAAAGTAAATGACTGTGGTGGGGTGGGTAGAGCATTATTGTGATACAGAGATCATCAAAGCTGACCTTTCAGATCGCTGCCATCTTGTTTCCCCATTCAAACTTTATCGATGTTGTCCATTTCGTTTAATTCCTGGATATTCTGGAGCCGTATCATTCAGTACTACTGTCTATATTTTCCCCAACACTGCACATTGCTGCCCACTCCGCGATAATCCTTGACTCATCTATGATTCGTGAAACTTGTCTCAAAAATATTTAATATTTCTGCCTCGAATGGTCTGCAGGGAAGCGTGTTCCAAAGACTCACTACACCCTGAGTAAACAAAAAAAACAGACTAATCGGTAATTTAGCATGGCCAATCAAACTCAGCTGTTCGCTTTGAACTGTGGGAGGAAGCTGGAGAACTGGGAAGAAACCCACACAGACATGGGAAGAATGTTCAAACTCCACATCGAGTGTGGGACGAAGTTGGAATTGAGCTCAGCTCCTTGCTGATATGAGGCAACAGTGCGAACCAGAAATCTATCACGCTGCTCCGTTAGCCCTATTAGTTACCTACGGCTGATGAAAGAAATCTGCCTGACTTGTTCCTGTCACTGAACCTGACCCCGTCTGAGACCTTTATCATCGGTCATATCACCGACCCGGTTACATTTAACATTTGTTGTCAGCAGTGGAGGAGTGGGACTAGAAAAGGAAACAGTGACACCCTCCAACTTCAGTCAGAACTGGAGTGAGGAAAAATTCATAAAGTCGGATTCACTCAAGTGGGAATTCCCTTCTCCAGAAGTTTTGGATGGCTGAATCTTTATATTATATCGAGGCTGGCTTTGTCTGATTTCCCATCGACAGGTGAATCAGGGATAATGGTGCATGGAGAGAAAAGTGCAGCTGGGACCACAATGAAATGAGCCATGACCTTATTTACTGGTGGGGTAGTGTCAAAGGGCCGTTTAGCCCACTCGCGTCCGTCAGCCCTATGTTCTGATGTTTCATTCAGCCCTTCGGACCTGCTACACACAGGCAGATCGAAGCCACGCCGATGGTTAGGTGTTGTTTCGGAAATGCACTTGGAAATTGCAGGCTTGGTCAGGAAGTGGCCCGCAGCCGCAATCCCTTTTTCCATGATTCCCCACTCTGTAACTTCTGCTCTGGAATTGCTTTGAATGCAGATCTCATATCCCATCCAGGATTAACTCAGGCAAATTTTCTCCTCTCCTGAATGCAACATTGTACAACACGACTTCCAGGAAAATAACCAATTACTTTCCAAAAGCATAACATAAAAAACTAAGAAGTAGGAACATGAGACGGCTATTCGACCCCTCAAGTCTGAATTCTCATTCAATAAGAACATGGCTGATCTATTTCCGGGCTCAACTTCACTTTCCTACCCAATTCCTTGTATCCCTCCACAACTCCCTGTGTTAGGGAATTCCAGACATTCACTACCTTCTGAGAGAATGCATCATTTTTCACCTCAGATTGAAATCGATTTCCCTCATTCAGTATCTACCACCTCGAGTTCGAGACTCAGGGGAAACACCTTCTCAGCATCTACCTTGTCAATCTCCCTCTGTATCTTGCACATTTCAGTAATAAGCCCCTCATTCATTTCAACCACAATGAATAATCTCCTCACCATTTTAAATGTATTCAATAATTCAACCCTTCCATCTCAGGAAGCCGCCTCATGAACCAACCCAGTTACTTGCTGCATCAGCATGCAGACGTTACGTTTCATACTTAGGATCATTCCAATCTCTTTGTACTACTCCTGTTTTGGGAGTCCTCTTCATTAAATAGCAGCCTGCATTTTGGTTCTCAAAGTCATCCACAAACTCCAAAGTATATTACAGTCAGCTCCCGCCGTCAGGCTATCAGTATAGATTGTACATAACTGATGCCATCGGCCTGATATTTGTGGTAATCCAGTAGATACGTCTTTATCATAAAGATCCATTAATCCTGACTCTCCGATTTCTATGTGTTAAGCAACCATTATCCTATGCAAATATATTATTCATCATAATACAAGCCTCTGTCTTGTGTCAGAACATTTATTTTGTGATACCTTGTGAAAACATTCTGGAAAGCCTCATGTTGACCAGTGCCCTTTATCAAATCTGCTTGTCACTTTCTCAGGGATTCCTGATGAACGGCTCCTGCCCGAAACATTGTTTTTTTTTCCTGCTCCTCGGATGCTGCCTGACATGCTGTGCTTTTCGAGCATGACTCTAATCTTGACATTCTCAGGGATCTCCAAAACAGAATTTGTATGATTTTGCAGAGCAAAAATAGTTTCCCCTTTACAAAACCATGCCAATTCTGCGTTAAGCTTTTCTAAGTGCCCTGCAATGCCGTGCTTAAGAACAGGCTCTAGCAGATTCCCAGCAATAATGGTGAGGCTAAATTGTTCCTGCCTTCTGTCTCATTCCTTTCTTGAAGACAGGCGCCATATTGGAGGTTCTCCAGTTTCACTGGAACACTCCTGTCATCCAAAGAGTTATGGAATATTTCACACAATGCCGCTATTCACTCTGTGACCACTTCTTTTAAAATTTACTATGAATTACTGCTGACCTGCCTACCCTTATTCGTATCTGTTAGGTAAATACCTTGTTCCTTTTGTTAGAGACAGTTCAAGAACTTCCCTCCTGTTACCATTTTGTTTATACCATTGACATGCTTACACGACTCTCCTCATGAGGAGTGATTTAAAATACTAGTGTAAATTATCTGCTTGTTCCCTGTGGCCAGTTCTCCAGGCACACCCTACTAATGGCCTCAATGTACTTTCCTCACTTCACTACTGCTTCAGCTCACACACACATCTTCAAGCTTTTTTAATGTTGACAGAAAAGCTCATGATGCTTGTTTTAATATTTCTTACCCATTTATTACATCATATCTATTCGTACATTTTCCTCAGTTTCTACATTCATACAGTCATATCGTGCACAAACAGACCCTTTGGTCCAACTTGTCCATGCTGACCAGGTTTTCTAAATTAAACTAATCCCATCTGCTTGCACTTGGCCCATATGCCTCTAAACTTTTCCCATTCATATGTTGGTCCAAATGTCTTTGAAATATTGTAGCTGTACTTGCATCTCGCACTGTTCCGCTGGCAGCTCATTCCATAATACATCACACTCTGTGTAAAAACCAGTTGTCCCTTTGTCCCTTTCAAGTTTCCCCCCTTCCACCTTAAAGCTATGCATCTGTGTTTGAACTCCCCGATCCTACAGAAATGACCTTCGCTATTCACTCTATCCATGCCTCCCATGATATTATAAACTTCTAGAATGCCACCCTTCAAACTCGTACACTCCATCTGATACTAACTTCAAGATCAAACGTTTAACGATAAGCACTGCAAATTTGAAAGAATATTAAAAATGACAGGTGTACAAAACAGCCCAAACTTCATACTGTTAGCTTTGCTCTATGTTACAAAGCTAAGGCAGCATGAAACTTTTACTCGTGGTAATAAGAGGCCAAGCACCTGAATTCCATAGTGTGAAGGCAGTGATGATGTATACTGTGAAAACGTATAGATCTAGATCTATATAATACCACATTGTCGACATTCTCTCTATTGTTCTCCCTATGGCCTTGTGTGGTTTTGTCTTCTTTATCTTACACTCAACGAGAGAGAACCCCTTTCCCCCATTCACACCTTAATTTAGACACATTTTGCGTCATATTCTCGTTCACCACTGATAATAGCCCGTTTATCTTTTGCCACGCCGTCTTTTCCAAGTCACCCATTCCCCCATCTCCGGCAAGGGATTAAAAAGCCAACCCTTTTCAGTTCAGAACAAGTCACATTGGGCTTGTTACGCCAACTCTGTTTCTCTGTCTCTGCAGATGCTGCCAGACTTGCTGAGGTTCTTCAGAAACGAATGGGCACAGCACAAAGTTTCAATGAAACAAGTAACTATGGATACTGGCAATAAATACAAAATAAATACAAAAATTGCTGAAGAAACTGCGGACTTTGTAGAGGGCCACTGGACTCGAAAGATTAACTCTACATTCACTACAAAAGATGCCGCCAGAGCTGCTTTGTTTCTTCAACAATTTCTGTTTTTGAACAAGTTCCAATGACGTGTTTGAAAGCTGCTCAAACGCCCTGTCCAACATGGAGCGCCCTACACTGGGAACTGAAGTGCACACATTCATTCGCTCAGAAACCGCATAGGCTGGCATCACTGACACCACAGAGCCCTTAATCATGGTCATGGAGTAAACCAGAGAGAAACACATTCAATTCAAACGCAGGTGGCATGACGAGCAAGGAAAAGATTCGGATGAATATGTTAAAGGGTTTGAGTAATGTAACAAATTGGAAGCATGACACCAAGGGGAACCATCAGCAGAATGAGAATATGAAAATGGAAATATTACTGCATTAAAAACCAGGTGATGTCACTGAATACACAGCTGATCGGTGAATGGGTCTCGATGTTTACTGGGGGACAGTCAGTAGAATTGAATTGAAGATATTGCAGCTCAAACTGGGCTTTCATGTGATGCTGTAGACAACAGCAGCAACAGAAGCAGGATTGTATTCAAACATAATCTGTAACATTTTCCCCTGGATATTCCATCAGTCTACCATTATCATCAAACCGAGTGATTGTTCAGTGACGAGTGTGGGTGAACATGCCAAGGTCAGAACCATGTGTACCTAAAGCTGATCACAAACCATTACAGCTACCGCACTTGAATGGTTTCATTCCAAACAGCAGAACTAACATCTGATAGAGAGGACGAAATGATCCCATGACCAACAGATCAGATCTAAGTTCTGCAGTCCTACCACATCCAGACATAAATGTCGTTGTTCTATTTAAAAACTTACTGGAGGAGAGGACTCCAGAAATATCCCCATCCTAAATAATGGAACAGCCCTGCACTTCAGTGAAAAAGACAAGGATGTAGTATCTGCACCATCCTCAGCCAAAGGTGTTGAATGGATCATCCACCTCATCCTCGCCATGATATCCACAGAATCACAGATGGCAGTGTTCAATCAATTCGATTCGCTGCATGTGACATGAAGAAACCGCTGAACACAGTAGATACGAAAAAGACAATGGACCCTGACAGCATTCCTGCAATAGGACTGAAGACTTATGCTGCACAACAAGCCGTGTCCTTGGGGAAACTGTTTAATTCCACCTCCAACTCTGACAACCCCCTGGCAATGTGGAAAATTACTGAACTATGTCTGGTCCCCTAATAGGTGAATAATTACATTCTGACCATTTACCACCCCCTCAGTCCCTTCACGATAATCAAATTGGTGGGCGTTCTTTTTGACAGAGCTGTCAAGCAGTCCAGAAATAACCCGCTCTTTGTGGTTTCCTATAGGTTCCTATGTGGAGATGGTGCTGTTGTGGAAATGTCACTGGATTGCTAGTCTAATACAGGATAATGCTCTGGCAGCTGGTGGAAGTTAAAAACAATTAATAAAATATCAAGATCTAGAATCTGGTGATTGTAACAGTGACCTTGTATCCAATGTTGATTGTAAGCTTTGATCTCCTTCCCCAACGTACTTTAGCAAGTGAATCTCCCGTGCTTTTCTTGTATGGCCTAAAAGTGACTCCAGACACACAGACATGTGATCAACTCTTCAACGGCCCCTGAAACGTCCAAGCAAGACACTCTATTGTATCACACTGCTCCGTGGTCTTAAAGGAAAAAAAAAACAGACAGAATACCCGGCACCAGTCTTGATATCAGAAAAGAGAGCGGGAATCACAGTCCTGTTGATTCTGCAGAGACCTCCTTCCTAACATCTGAGAGCTTGTGACAACATTTACAGAGCTTTCCCACAGACTGCACAGAAACATCAGGAAAGGTCATACAACACATTGAGCTTTCCCCATTCTAGTTCATGGAGAAAATCTCCTCAATGAAGTTTTCCCGACACAGTGTTCATATCTATTAATATGTTTAAACATTGTGAAATATGAAATAAGAACTGTTGTATTCCCTTCA
This sequence comes from Chiloscyllium punctatum, assembly GCF_047496795.1. Lineage (NCBI taxonomy): Eukaryota > Metazoa > Chordata > Chondrichthyes > Orectolobiformes > Hemiscylliidae > Chiloscyllium > Chiloscyllium punctatum. The sequence continues at coordinate 13,110,433 of NC_092755.1, read as the reverse complement.
GTCCATCAATCTTGCTCCTCGATTCAATATACAGGCAGTTCTCTGATAACGCGGGTTTATTAAACTGATTTGACTGCAATGCAATTCGTGAATTGCGCACCTTTTTTCTATAAAGTTAACTCCCGCTCACTGTGACGCGACTCCTTGCCAGGCACCAGCTGAACAACAAAACCCAGCTTCAGGATCCTTTGTCTGCCAAATTCACCCTCTGAGTGTTCAGCTAAAACAGGAATGCAATCCGCTCTGCAAAGTCTTGAACCTGAGCTTGAAACGGGGAAGTGTTCTCTCCAATTAGAAAGAGCTTTATTTCAAACCGGGGGAGAACTGGAATTCCATGGTCAGTCAGTCCTGTGCGCTTTCTGGTGAAGAGCTTGGTGAAAAGTACAGGGATGTAGCCAGTGACTGCATTGTCATTATTAGCACTATTTCATTACAATATATGATTTAAAGGTTTAATTAGACTGTGCTCGTGTGTGTCAGACTAACTTCAGTTTTTGTTTTTTACTGATATTTTGCAGTTCACCCATTATCCTCCTTTCCCCATAGACCACATCATTAATATTGCATGATTACCTGCAACACAGTGATGCACAGGAACACAACTACCACGTTATTGGAGAACAACCTGTAATGGTATCTGATCCTCTATCTTCATACCATCCCTGCTGTCTCCCTATCCCTTCAGTTTCCAGAAATCCATATTTATATTCAGTGCCTTGGTTTCCACAGTCTGATCTGGGAGATAGTACCCCAGGTTCACCAGTCTCTGAGTGCAGACGTTTATTCTCATCTCAATGCAGAGTGGCCTGTCTGTACCTAATGCTGTGGCCCCTTGTTTTGATGTCCCAGCCAGGGGAATTGTCACCCCTGTTTCCAATCTGTCTCGTCCTAACAGAGTTTTATATATTTCACTGAAATCTCCACTCATTTTCCTAAAGCCCATGGAATACAGACATAGCCGCCCCAAACTCTGCTCCCACAACAAGCCTGTCATCCCAGAGATCAGTCTGGTTATCATTTACTGCTCTCCCTCAATGTCAGGTTTCTCCTTTATTAGATAAGGAGACCAAAACTGCACACAATACTGCACAATGTTCCAGATGAGGTCTCACCAAGGCCCGGCTCACCTGCAGTAAAGCACCTTTACTCCTGGATTCAAATCCCCCTGAAATGAAGGTGAATACATGATTTATCTGCCTATCTGTTTTCTGCACCTGCAAAATTGCTTTCAGTGACCAGTGCACAGAGAGATCCAGATCCTTTTCAATATTACAGCTCCCCACTTGTTGGGTCTGTGTACACTGGTCAGCGGCCCAATGCCATTCCCAGTACTGACTTCTGGATTCAGATCTCACTGCCCTACACTGACCTTGGAGGGCTGCACAGAAGGATACAAAAATGCAGTTTAAGTTCCTTTATAGATCAACATTTTTCAAACAATCCCTTTTCAAATGATAGGTCCCGTCCTGTTTTTACCATCAAAGTTCACAATATCACATATCCCCCATAGACCATACCCCCCCCACCCACTCATTGCTCTCCATCTGCCATGTATTTACCCAGACACTCCACTTGTCGCAATCACCTTGCAATTTTTTGACATCCTTCTCACCCACTCACAATCCGATATTGTTTAGTGCCATCAGTAAACTTGGAAATATTGAATTTGATACACTCAACAAAATATATGATGTGTATTGGGAATAGCTGGAGCCCAAACCCTGATCCTTGCTATATCCTCCAAGCCATCCTTTCAAAAAACCATATTGTTTTATTCGTACTCACTGCTTCCAGCCAGCTGTCCCATTCTATAACCGTATTAGTCCCAGTCCCAGAGGATTTGAATTTGCATAATAGGCTTGGGGCTGTATCAAAAATCTTTCTGAAAATGCAATCATATTGCATTGATTGCTTCTCCATAATTATGCTAAACGTCACTTTCACAAATATGATTCCCATTTGATCGATCTCTGTTGACTTTGTCTGTGCTCATTACTTTCAGTTCCAACACTCGTCGGCGGCACGCTGGCACAGTGGTTAGCACTGCTGCCTCACAGCGCCAGAAACCCGCGTTCAATTCCCGCCTCACGTGACTGACTGTGCGCAGTTTGTACATTCTCCCCGTGTGTGCGTGGGTTTCCTCCAGGTGCTCCGGTTTCCTCCCACAGTCCAAAAATGTGCAGGTTAGGTGAATTGGCCATGCTAAATTGCCTGTAGTATTAGGTGAAGGGACAAATGCAGGGGAATGGGTCTGGGTAGTGCGTTTCGGCGGGTCGGTGTGGACTTGTTGGGCTGAAGGGCCTATTTCCACACTGTAAGTAATCTAATCTAATCTACTTTCTCTAAAACTGTTTGGTTGCTAATTTCATTCTATTCCCTTTTTCTCAACAGACTCATGTTCACTAGTAATGTTGGGAAGTTTTCTTTTTTGTTTTGTTTTATTTTAGAAGACATAATTAAAGTATTTGCACCATAGTTCTGCCTTTTCCCTGTCCTCAATTCTCTGGTATCAGACTGTAAGAAAGCTGCACCTTTTTCCTCTTAATTTTGCCATTGACATATTTTCAGAAGATATTACAAGTTCAATCTTAAAACCTTTGTTAATATACTCTTCAGAAACCCATCAATTCCTATCTTAAGCTACTCACTGATTGACCATCCACAGCCATACAAACACAGAGCTCAGACTTTGTCCCATCAACAATACAGCACGGTCTACATTAGCCCCACTTTCCGACACAAGACCCGTAGCTGTGAATCTTATGGCATTTCAAGTGCACAGCCTTATATTTTCTAATGGTTGTGAAGTTACCATGACAACTCTCTCAGGAAGGGCGTTCTTGACCCCAACACCCCCGGGTGAAAAACAAACCTCAATTCCCTCCAAATATCAAACCCGTCACTTTAAAATGTGCTGCATTGTTCTTGGCCCTTTGACTAAAAGGAACAGCTGCTGTCTATCCACCCTGTCCATGTCCCTCGGAATCCTATCCTTCTGAATCACGGCCCCCTCAGCCTTCCCTGCTCCAAACTAACCAATCCGAGCTTGTTCAACTCTCTCCATAGTTGATATGCTCCATCCCTGGGAACATCCTGGTGAATCTCCTCTGAGCCCCCTCCACTACAATCAGATCCTTCTCATAATGTGGTTCCCAGAACTACACACAGTATTCCATCGTGGCCAAGCCAAAGTTCCGCATAGCTCTTACAATCTATGCCTTGACGAATAAAGATTATGTTTACGGTCCCTTATGCTTTCTCAACATTGTGCATTAACGTATTTAGTCACATTCAGGGAAGTGTGGAGAAACACCCTCTGAGCGTCCTCGTGTGCTGACATTCATTGAGTACTCCCTGTCCAGTTCCTTCACCCAAAGTGTATCACCTCATATTTGTCAGGGTTACATTACATCTGCCATTGTTCTGCCCATCTGAAATTCCATCTCTATCTTCCTGTACCATAAGACCTTCCTCCGCACTGCCAACCAACCGGCCATTCTTTGTATCAATCACAAACTTAGTTGTCACACTCCCCCCACCCCCGCCTATATTCACAGCTGCATCATTTAGGAATACCCCAAATAATAAGGTTAACGATCACACAGCACCAGGTTATAGTCCAACCAGTTTATTCGGAGGCACTAACTTCGAAGCGCTGCTTCTTCATTAGGTGGTTGTGTGCTTTGAAAGCTCGTGCCTCTGAATAAACCTGCTGGACTATAATTTGGTGTTATGTGATTTTTAGATGTGTTCACCCCAGTCCAACACCAGCATCTCCGAATCACAGCACTGATCCCTGTGATACACCATTGGTAGCGGTTTCGAGTCTCAATAACAGCCTTCAACCACTACCCTCTGTCTCTTAACACTAAGTTGAATTGGATGCAACCTGGCAAGTCATTAATGACTCGTACCTGTTCCCTTGTTATATATTTCCGCTTGACACACTTGCAGAATATCTGGAGATTTTCCTCAATCTTACCCTGCCAGCAGGTTTCTATGACCCTGTTTTAGGCAGTTCTCACCGAGTGATGAATTTCCTCAAAGTTACAGTCTTAAGTGGCCAATCCCTTATCTTGCCATTATTTCCCTTGAATTTGGATTGGGCAGCCAGGGAAGCGTCCTGTTAATTTCCAATTTGTCATATGTTTTGTGAATTTTGTAAATCTCACTGTGACCCACCTCTCATTCTTTGAAACACTAGAGAACATAGTCCGGGTTTCCTCATCAGACATTCTCACCATCTGTGGGATTAATCTGGAGAACGTCCATTGCAGTTTTATTGTGGTCAGTATATTCTTTCTCAGATTGGGTCACCAACACTGTACACAATGGATGCAGGTTTGCTCGCTGAGCTGGCAGGTTCATTTCCCGACGTTTCCTTACCTTACTCGGTAACATCTTCAGTGGACCTCTAGCGAAGCGATGCTACACATTCCTGCTTTCTTTTTAAAGGTTTCTTTGGGTTGTTGATGTCATTTCCTGTGGCGAAGTCACTTTCTGTTCCTTTTCTCAGGGGGTGGAAGATGGGGTTTAACAACTAACAGCACAACGAGTTAGACATCTGCCAGAAATACATGTGGATTCTCTCCATTGATCCTATTAATTTCTAAATATCCAATGTCACATGCTGCATAATAGATTCCAACAGTTTCCCTGCAGATGTCAAGTTAATTGGTCTGCAGTTCTCCAAACTATGCCTTCTTCCCTTTATAGATGTTTGGATTCCTTCCATTAATCTATAGTGCTTGGACTATGTTTTCTAACTTCCATTTATCTGGAATGACTTCCGGCCTCTGCAGAATACCATAGGAAAATAAAACACAGTCATCGACAGTGCAATTAATACTTCTGTTGCTGATTTATGTCTGACATTTTAATATGAAGTACATCAGGTTTGTTAGACTCAGCAATGCTCAACATAGTTACACTTTCAAATACTACCTTGTTACTGATATAAATTGACTTTTTGTCTTTAGTTGCACAAGCGCTACATGATCAGTTGGTATTACTGGCTGATTTTATGGATCTTCCTCCTTGAAGACAGATACAAAGCAGCTGATTATTTTCTTGGCCATTTCCCTGTTCTTCACAATAAACTCTCCTCTCCCAATTACCAATTTCCATATTTGACCTTGCTTTCAGTTTGTTTCCTTTGAAATACAGATTGTAGATTTATGCAGTGTTTTTGTTCCTGTTTGTTCGCATTCATGTTCTATTTTTGATTTCCTTATCAGTTTGATGGCCCTTGTTTCTGGATCCTGAATTTCTGAGAATTCTCAGGTTTCCACAATGACTGAAATTCTTCTGAAGCCATTTCCTATGATTAATACATTTTCGAATTTGTTATGTTCAACATCATTGTGTCACTTTTCCTTTCTTTGATGCTTGTACCTGAAATAAAAAGACTGTGCAATATTTCTATAAATTTCCTGGTCCTGACCAGAAATATTCAGGAACACTGCAGGAGGACATAGAAGGAATTGCCGGAGCCCTGGCTGATATTTTTGCATCATCGCTGGCCAACGGGCGAAGTCATAAAGGACTGAAGGACAGCGAATGCTGAGTCCTTACTCAAGAAGGGCTACAAAGAAAAACGCGGGAGGTATAGACCAGTAAACGTAAAATCTGTTGTAGGTAACTGACTTGAAAGGGTTCCGAGAGATAAGATATACATGCATTTGGAAAGCCAGTGTATGATTAGGAGCAAGATTAGAGTGGTGCTAGAAAAGCACAGCAGGAACATCCGAGGAACAGGAAAATCAACGTTTTGGGGAAAAGCCCATCATCAAACTCAGCACGGCTTTGTGCATGCGAGATCATCGCTCACAAATTTGTTCGAATTCTTTGATTTAGTGACTAGCAACGTTGAGGAGGGCAGGATGGTGTATGCAGCCTTTATGGATTCCAGTAAGTCCTTCAATAAGGTTACACATGGTACGCTGCTCTGGAAAGTTAGATCGCATGAAATTGAGGAGGAGCTGCCAAATTAGCAACAAAATTGTCTTGATGGTGGGAAGCAGAGGGTAATAGTGGAAGGATGCTTGTCAGCCTGGAGGCCTGAGATTAATGGAAAGCCTCACGGGTTACTGCTTCGTCCACTAAATATTACATATATCTGTGGTTTAGATGAGAATGAACAGGCATGATTTGTAAATTTGAAGACAACACTAAAATAGGCAGCATCATGGAGAGTGAGGAAAGTTATCAGAAATTTCAGAAAATACAGCAGTACCTTCATCACCTGGAGAAGTGGCTGAGAAATAGCAAATGGATTTTAATATAGATCCGTGTAAGTTCTTGCATTTTAAAAAAGTCAAATCAAGGTTGGGGTTTCCTGGTGAATGGTTGGGTCCTAAGGAGTGTAGTGGAACAGAGGGACCTTGGAATTCAGGTACATGGTTCTCTGAAATTTGATTCAGAGGTAGACAGGGCAGTGAAGAAAGCTTTTAGCACACTGGCCTTCATCAGTGTATATCACTGAGTATCGAAATTAGGGAGTTATGTTGCAGTTATACAGGATGCTGGTGATGCCATACTGGGAGCGTTATGTTCAGCTGTGTTCACTTTGCTATGGGAAGGATCGTATTAAACTCGAATGAGTGCAGAAGAATTTTACAAGAATGTTGCAAAGGACTCAATAGTCTGAGTTGTTGGAAGAGGTTGGACAAGTTAGGACTTCTTATTTTAGATGTATGAGGCTGAGGGGGAATCTGAGAGAAGTGTATAAGATCATGGGAAGGACGGACAGAGTGAATGCACTCAGTTTTTTTTCCATGGTTAGGCAATCACGGACAAGAGGGCATCAGTTTAAGGTGAGAGGGGAAACAATAAAAGGGAACCTGAGTACACAGGGGTGATACGCATATGGAATGATGTGCCAGTGGAAGAGTTTGAGGCGGGCACATTCGCAACATGTAAAAGGCATTTGTACAAATACATGGACAGGAAAGGATTAGAAAGATACAGGACAACGGCAGGGAAATGTGTTTAGTGTGGATAGACATTTTGGTTGGAATGGACGTGTTTGGGCCGAAGGGCCTGTCTCCGTGTTGTCTGACTCTATGACTCCAACAAACATTGCTTGCCTCCCACTGCATGTTATATTGCACTTTCACAATTCACTGGAGCGAACTTGACCCTCTCGCCTCCAGGCTACCATGATGTTCAAGCATTCTATATTCATGCAGACACTGTGTAAAATGCACCTTATTAACGTCTCAACTCCTTCAAAGCTGATTCAGAGCAAGGTTATTAATTCTTCCTTCTGATCACACAATACAAAACCCAAAATAAACTGGTGTATAGTTTGCTTCACAACATACTCTTCAACCCACCTCACATACACATACAGAATTTATTTTGCACAGCATAAGCAGTCACTTAGTTAATACAGTTTAGATGGAACTTGAGAATATCCAATAAAACTGCAGTATCCATGTTACCTGCATATCTAATTCCCAGAGCAGATGATGCCCAGATTTTCTGCAACCGATATATAACACACCAATATTTGCTGCGCCTTGCTATTTGTAAGTTCTACATAAACCGATTCTGTGGAATCTGAGGGACAGGTCTGTGTCATTATTAGTGATAGACTTGGACAGGACATTCGGGAAGGCTCACCTCGACCCTGAGATGAGCTGAAGATATCTCCATCAAAACAGGGCAAGCATCAATATCCTCCCTGCTCTGTCAGGATAATGGTCACCGAATTCTCTCTGCTCCGTCTGTATATCTGTTATAGCACCGACCCCCAGAAAATCCTCATGCTCTATCTCCAAATAAGGCTCAGGCACTACCGCTCTCACTATTGAATTCAGCAACTTCCTTCCCACTTTCTCTGTCACCTACGCAATACGCCCACACATTAATCATACTATATGGATTTAAAACTGTCGACTGCCTCATTCTGGACACCTCACAATTCCTCCCAGATCCACCTCCACCAGCACTAACAGCAAGGCCATCCACTCCTGCCCTCACTCCTTTCATCCCTTTCTCCTATTCCAAGAGAAACAGCCTGGGGTAGGACAGAAATGGCCTCCAAACCCATCCAATTCGTATACCCATTCCAAATGCCTCTCAAATGTTGCAATTGTACCAGCCTCCACCACTTCCTCTGGCAGCTCATTCCATACAAGTACAACCTCTGGGTGAAAAACGTTGTCCCCTAGGTCTCTTTTGTATCTTTCTCCTCTCATCCTCAAACTATGCCCTCTCGTTCTGGACTCCCAGACATCAGGGAAAAGACTTTGCATACTTACACTATCCATGCCCCTCATAATTTTGTTAACCTCTATAAAGTCACCCCTCAGCCTCCGATGCTCCAGTTAAAACAGCCGCACCCTGTTCAGCCTCTTCCTGTAGCTCAAATCCTCTAACCCTGGTAAAATCTTTGTAAATCTTTTCTGAACTCGTTCAAGCTTCACAACATCTTTTCGATAGGAGCGGGACCAGAATTGCACGCAATATTCCAACAATGGCCTCAACAATGTCCTGTACAGCAGCAACATGACCTCCCAAATCCTCTACTCAATACTCTGACCAATAAAGGAAAGCATACCTAACGCCTTCTTCACTATCCTATCTACCTGCGACTGCACTTTCAAAGAGCTATGAACCTACACTCCAAGGTTTCTTTGTTCAGCTGCACTCCCAAGGACCTTGCTATTAAGTGTATAAGTCTTCGCTTGAGTGATCCTTGTTGGACAGGAGAGTCAATGTTTATTGGGAACAGACAGGAGACGGATGGACAGACACATTCGGATCAGCCCTGAGCATTCTGAATGGTGCAGCCAAATGACCACTGTTACCCCTACCCCGTGTGTTGTTCCCTCAATCCACCCTCGAGGCTATTACATGGTAGAGGACCATCCCATTCAATCAGACAGGATCGATACAATGAGACAGGAGGAGCCCATTCTGTCACTCTAAGGAATTGCACAGCAATATAGAATGAAGTAATTCAGCTCTTTGAGTACATTACACAGCCCAGCACGAGGCCATTCAACCCGCCTGAACGGCGACCCAGGAGCAGGGAACATTCACTCTCCTGTCCAGCAAAGATCAGTCGCTAACAGGAAACCGAGAGTAGAGACAAATGTTTATTTTCAGGCTGCAAAGCTGTAACTGATGGAGTGCCTCAGAGATCACTGTGGGGTCATCAATGAACAACAATTTGTATCAAAGATCTGAAAGAAGGGGAGGGCATTGCTTGGAGCTCAATTATCTCGCACACCAAGATGGTTATTTAATGTGTCATCAAATGAAGGTAGTGAGTCTGCAATGTGAAACAGACAGGGAAGGTTTGAGAGCAAACCTTCAGCAGAAATAACAGAGGTTAGGTTGTCTATTTTAGCATGAAGAATAAAACAATGGTAAACAATGTAAATGCAGAGAGCTTGCAGAACTCTGTGATTCAGGCGGTTTCCATGTTCCTGGGACATGAATCATATGAAGTCAGTCGGCAGATGCAGCAAGTGATTTGGAAGGTAAGCGGAATGATGCTGTTTTTGGCAAAAGGTATCAGGTTTAATCGCAGGAATGTTTAACTGCATCAGTACGAAGGCATTGCTGTGACCACATTTGATGCACTGTGTGTTGTTTTGATCCCCGAAACTAAAATGAAAGGATTTAATTATTTTCGAAGATTTTCAAAGAGGTTTCCCTTTACTCATTCCTGGAATGCCGGCCTTTTGTTATCGGGGATTATCAGTTTTGATCTTAGCTGAGAAATAGAATTCAACCATCCATGACGTTCTGAAGAGTGTATCAACTGGGTGCATATTATCTCTTGTCAGGGAGACTAAAGCTAGAGAATAAACTTTAAGAAAAAGATGCATTTATATTCACACACATACTATGAAGACACCTACCAATATTTACAAATTACACAGACACATGTAAGCATGTCTTCAAATTATAAAGTGGGGACTTTTTTGCGATTGAAATGAATGCACTTGCATATAATCTATAATCGGGTTTTCCAGAGAATCTTCCAGAAGAGCACACGTGGTCCAGTTTGGTGTTCAGTTGACATTATCGTATGTTTCAACACAGAGAGGGAGAAAAATGCCCCCTGCCTGAGAAGCAGCAGCCTATTGATCTCTCTCTCTTATGTTGTTCCATCCAATAGCAAAGTGTGAGACCATAAAATCCCTGTGTTATCTTTACCACTTGTGAAGGATTTCTGGTGAGAATTCACTGGAATCTCTCCACTGCCTGAAACAAACGGTATTCAGCCAAATTCAACTGTTCCAGAGTGAAACCCCACTACCAGTAGCTTGTGTGAGCAGAATAACTTCAAAGGCAGAAGAACGTTTGGGGCACTCTATCATTTTACCATTTGTTATGAGTTCAACTTTCTGTGTCTCACACTTTTCTAGAAAATGACCTACTCTGAGACCTACATCATTGGTCACATCACAAAACTGGTTGTATTTAAGATTGGTGCAACCAGTGGAGGGGTGGGACTGGAAAAGGACCGAGTGACCTTCCAACATTGGTTGAAACACAAATGAGAAATGTTCAAAGGGCTGTTCAAGTGGAAATTCCCTTCCCCAGAAGTTTGTGGTGCCTGGATGCTTGCATTTATTCAAAGTTATATTTGGTAACATTTGACAGACAAGTGAATGTAGGAAAATGGTATATAGACAGAAAAATGCTGCTGTACGATATTCACATCACCCATGGAATTTGTGAATGATGGAGCGGTGACAAAGTGTCTAATAGCCCACGCCTGCTGCTCAGTCCTATGTCCCTATGTTCTATTCAGCTCCTCACAGCTCCTGATATTAGCAGATGGAGGCCAAATACCTGGTCCACCGGAACACAGGATATCATTCAATCCCTCAAGACTGTCACACACGGTTTGGTGTGGGTTGGAAAATGTTATTTGGAAAACCAGGCTGGTTTCAATATACACCTCTGGTCTCTTTAAAGAGTGTCTCCTCTCTGCAACTTGTGCTTCATTTGTTCGTCATGTTGGAAACCCAGATTCACTGTGAATATAGCCCCCATACCTCACCCTGCGATGACTCACAAAATACTTTATTCTCTGTTACTGCAACATTCAATACAGAACGTTCAGGAAAATTACAATTATTAATTTTGTAATTACAGAATATGAGAATATAAGAAGCAAGATTAGGTGACTCGGACGATCAACCCATTGTATACCATCATGGCTGACCTACTGTTAGCAATAACTGGTCTTTAATGTCCAATTCTTCACACCCTTTAGCTCTTTGACAGGTCAAAAATTCATGTACCACCTCTTTGAATACTTTCAGTGATGTAACTCCCCTCACTATCTAGCCCAGATACTTCCTGGCATTGATTACCCTCTATGAGAGGAAAACACTCCCAACACAGACACCATCATCTATTGATATGAACAAGAGGTGAACACAGGGGCTCAGGAAAGAGTGGATGGCCTTGATGACAAGGTAGCATTCGACTGACGATAGCATCAGGACAATCTTATTTGAGCTTAATGGGAATCAGGTGTACCCACCCCACTGGTTTGGGGTCTTTTACAGCACAAAGGAAGATGTTTGTGGTCGGTGGCCGACAATCTTCTCAGTCCTGGGACATCTCTGCAGGAGATCCTCAGGGTAGCTGCCTCAAAACAAACATTTTCAGCTGGTTCATCACTGTCTTTCCTGATCATAAGATCAGAAACGGGGATGGTCACTGAAGATCACCCAATGGTCAGAACAATGTGTCGCACCTCAACTCCTGGGCTAGTCTGTGTCCATGTGCAGTAAGTCCCAGACAGCATTCAGGCTTGTGCTGTTAAAGTGTCGATAACATTCATGTAACAGCAAGGCCAGACACTCTACATTTCCACAGTTAAATGAACAACTCATTCAGCATCTCAGGCACATAAGAAACGGAAATGTAGAAGCCATTCAGCCCATCAAGACTACTGAAGAAAGACAGGAATAGCCAATTCAATCCTCCTGCCTGTTCCACAGGAAGAGAAGGGGTCTGATTACCACATTAAGCTGTTAAACATGAACAGGCAGGGCCAAGTCAGACCCATGAACCTGTTCCTTGAGACCTGGAGGAGGCCATTCAGCACCTCAAGACACTTATACAGGAACAGGAGGGTGTCATTGATGCTCCAACCTGACAAATCAATGGAGCAGAGAATGTACTCAGAGACGGATCCACGATGTTCTTCATGGCTCCATTACCTGTGGGACACATGACACTTTGCTGGCAGTGAGGAAGGTAGCCAGATGATTTGTCTCAAGTCTCAGAGAGGCATCTTCCATCTCTGAGACACAGACCCAAGTTTTCCATGGACCTCAGAAGCTGGGGGAATAGTTAACTGTTTTAGAATTTAGGTATTGTGGCTGTTGTCGGGATTGTGGATAACATGACGATTAATGCAGGATCACACACTAAATGCACTGTATTAATGTGGGGACAATTTAATCAAAGACTGACCCTCTGTCTCTCTCAATCAACATATGGAGTGGGGGTGGGCTGAGGGGAACGTCCTCTGAGGCTCTTAACCTATTGAGAATCATTTAACCCGAGTTAATAAAAGCCATGGAATTTATCATTGTATCAGTGCCTGTTTAGAACATCATGAGTGACTGTCCATCCTCCTTCAGGTTCAATACAATCATCTCTTATTCTGTCACAGAGTTTCACTCACTGCTCATGGTGCCATCACCCCAGGGATTAGTCTGGTGAAACTTGAGGGAAAGTCTATCCAGAGTACCCCAAATACTGCCTCAACAACACTCTCGGGGATGATCGCAATAATCCTTTTCTCTCACTTAGACATCGCCGTTTCTTTCCTGTGCCACAAAAGACCATTCCTTCTCTATGCACTATGACTGACATGGAATGTATAGGTTCCTTACCTCTGTTCGTCAGCATCAATAAAGCCAACACCAGAGATGCATGGGAGATGTGCATCACTTTTGGGGAGAATTTCAATGAGATTGAATACACCTAAATTAGGGGATGATCACCTACCTTTATAGAAATGAGCTATAGGAATACGGGAAACAGGCAGAGGAAGGGAGCTATCTTTACTTCTGTTCTTCTCTCACAGGATGTATGCAGCCCTGGTCAGGTCAGCATGTTATGCCGATCTTGAAGTGAGTGTTTGGTTCAGCTGTTCCACAGGACAGTAAAGAGAAAAGCACATTCCTGTGGGATTGTAGTGTTACAACACAGGATACATTCTCCTGCTTAATGTAAAAACAGCAACAGGGAAAAGATTTATCCACTGAAGTAATCCATGATAATTCTAGAGTCCAAAACTATTTGAAGTAAAAATTAACAACTTTATTTCTTAAAGTATGACAGGGAATAATGGACGAATGAATAATTACAGCTTTTTCCTCTAAGCTATATTTTATCTCCCCCCACCCCGACTATACTAGTCCGATTAGACTCCTAATTAAGATTTACAAAACAAAACTTCTTATCTCAAAACCAAGAGGGTTTCGGTTCTTCTCCATATTCCTGTCTTCTTTTCTTCTTTGAGATTCTGCTTTTACCAGTTACTAATCAATAAAGTTTCTGAGAGGAGAGCTATTTTTCAGGCAGTCTTTGCCTGCTGGTAACTTGGCAGTTCTCCTCTCAACTGTCAACTTCCCGCGGTCTTGTACCCCCAAACCATTGGACTGTGTCATTGGCTTTTAAGATTATCAATGTACTAAATTCACACTTGTGGAGGTGGGCATAATGGGTTATAATTTAAACTATTTGGCTGAATTTGTTTATGTCTTGAGAAAATAAGCTAATCGAGACGTTCAACCAAATGTTACATTACAAATATTTTTCAGAAGACTTGGTGCTGTCAGGCAGTTATTGCTGGCTCTTAATTCTGTTAAAGGTGCAGGACACCCACATTTTCATCACAGAAGTCACACTGAAACCTGTCTAGAGAAGAATGACACATTGACTTCGCTTAAGGACTTGGGGCAAGCAGATGGGCTTTTATGGCAAATGAAAATAGTTGCTTTTAATTTCCCTCATGAGATATCAACAGACTATTATTCTGTGGCTCTAGAGTATGAGTCTTGAACACCATAAACTGTCTTCCCGTTTGTACAGAGAACACGTTTAACATCCTCCAGAGCAATGTTTTAGTGACGGACATATAGTTAGAAGGAACTTGAAACTGTTGCATCCGGATTAAACAAAGGCACAAATTATGATTTATTCAGAAGTTGCAATGAGACTGAGGACGAGACTGGGATATCATGACGATGGTATTGGACAGGATTGTTGAGTGGGGACGAGATAGAGATGTAAATCTGTGAAGCACAAAATGGATTATGGAGTTTGAGAACAGTCTGGTTCCTTCTTGCATATCAGTGAGAAATTGAGAAATAGTAGTTTGATACTGATTAATACAAGAAAAGGTGTTTTTGTTTGTAACTGAAGACATTGTCTTGCACTTTCCAAATTTTATATATCATGAGCAGAAGTTCAGTTCAACCCGGTTTAGGAGACAAATATAATGACTTACCAGGAACACCAACTAACGCGAGGATGGGATAGTAACCACCTTGAATAATCCAAAGGATATCCTGGATACGTGATGCTAATGATATCCAAGGCAGAAAAAGAAAGTAAAGTCCCCAGGATAAACTCCTGTCGGTTATTGTAATATTCCAGTCTAATATTCTCAGATTCTGATCGATTGTTGAACCATTCCAGTCTAATGATCTCAGATTCTGATCCATTGTTGTACCATTCCAGTTCACTGATCTGAGATTCTGATTCAGTATTAGAACATTCCAGTCCAAAGTCCTCACATTCTGAACCATTATTGTAACGTTCCAGTCGAATGTTCTCAGATTATGATCTCTACTCTCCCTTTCTCTCGAGCTGATGATCCCAGTTAGTACTGTCAGTGATGCTGCTACTCATACTATGAGATAACATGCTGAAAAGAGCCCATTTATCATTCAACGATGTAAACGCACCACTGGGATAATTAGGATCCACGGAGATTGAAATTAATCACAGTCACTGAACAAATAGCTCCAGTTAACCCCTTTCAATTTAATATTGATTTTATTAAAATTCAAATGAACGTTTAAAACTTGGCATGGGATATGTGGGAGTGACTGAGGGACGGAATATTGGAGATGGTAGATTGAATGCGTGCAATCATTCAATCTGCCTTGGATATGGGAGTAACGTCAAAGGATTGTCAGAACATAAACAAGTTTCTCCGTTTATAAATGGAAACATACAATCTGTAACTACTGATCAGAGATTATAATGTCAGTAAAATATGGAGAGAACTTTTCTAGTCCAGAATCTGACAGGAAAATGTGCCTACGACAACACGAGTGATAACGGACAACTGACATGGATATGTAAACAGAGAATATGACGTGACAGACAATTCAGGTGGTTATTCGAGAATCAGAGAGGGCAGGTGAGGGTCATGCTGTTAATGTTATCGATGTCAATCAACTGTGATTAAGTACCATTGGATTTCAATTGTAGTGTGATTATGATATTGGGGACATGGCTGCTGAGTCTGGAGGGAGGGAACATGATATTTTCCATTCATCAGTAGTGAAACATTACTCTTTGTAAATCACTTGAAGGTCAAATTCAAGGGTACAACTCCAATGAGGAAAGAGGAGAGCCAATATTAACCATACGACCAGAAGACATTGGAGCAGAAATTTGGCCATTCAGCAAATTGAGCCATTCAATGATGGCTGTTAAGCATCTCAACCCATTCTCCCGCTTTCTACCTGTAACCCTTGATCCACTTTACCCCATCTGTCTCACTCTTAAACGTACTCAATGATCTGGACTAGACAGCCCTCTGTGGCAGTGAATTCCATCGATTCACCGCTCTCTGTCTGAAGAGGTCTCTCTTTATCGCTGTTTGGAAAGGTCTTCTCTTTACTCTGTCCCTTTGGGTACGAGTCTTTCCTACCATTGCATATGTCTTCCCAAAGTCCACTCTGACACAGGACATTTAGTATTCTGTAAGTTTCAATTAGACCTCCTAACATCTTTCTGAACTCTATCAAATACAGACCCAGAGCCCTCAAATATTCTTCATATGTTAAGCTTTTCATTCCTGTCACCATTCTCGTGAATCTCGTCTGACAACGCTCCAAGACCAGTTCATCCTTCCTGAGATATGGGACCCAAACCTGCGCACAATAATCCGAATGTAGCATGACCAAAGCCTTGTAGAGCCTTAGAAGTACATCCCTGCTTTTATATTTAAGCCTTTTTGAAATAAATGCCACCATTGTATCTGCCTTCCTAACTACTGACAACCTGCAACTTTACCTTTCAAGACCCCTGGACTAGAAAGCCCTAGTCTTTTTGCACTTCAAATTTCTGAATTTGCTTGCTATTTATAAAATAGTCTATGCTTCTATTCATCCTGGCAAAATGCTTTCCCACACTTTTCCACGTTGTATTACATCTGCCACTTCTTTGCTCACTCTCTAAACCTGTAAAAATCCTTCAGCAGGTGAAAGTGAGGACCGTAGATGCTGGAGATCAGAGTCAAAAAGTGTGGTTATAGAAAAGCAAAGTCTGTCAGGCAGCATCCGAAGAGCAGGAGATTCTACGTTTCAGGCATAAAAACTTCATCAGGAATGTGGTGTGGGTGGAAGGGGCCAGAGAGATAAATGAGAGGGGCTGGTGCTGGGAGGAAGGTAGCTTGGAAGGCGACAGCAAGATGAAGGTGGGTGGTGGTAGTGATAGGTCTGAGTGGAAGGTGGAGTGGATAGATGGGAACGAAGAGGACAGGTAGGACAGTTCAAGATGGCGGTTCTGAGTTGGAGGGTTAGATCTGGGATAAGGTGGAGAGGGGGGAGATGAGGAAACTGGTAAAATTGTCCTTATTACCGTGTGTTTGGAGTGTCCAAAGGCAGAAGATGATGCCTTCCTGCTTCAGACGCCAGGTGGCTAGAATTTGGCAGTGGATGAGGCCACAAACCTGCAAAGCCTTGGCGGAGTCGGTGGGGGAGTTGAAGTATTCAGCCACAGGGCAGTGGGGTTGTTGGGTGTGTGTGTCCGAGAGAGCTCCCTGAACCATTCTGGAAGTTGTCATCCTGTCTCGCCAATGTAGTGGAGACCAGGAGCAATGGACAGACTAGAAGAGGTGTTTGGATGCACAGGATGTTATCTACCTGATGTGGAAGGATCGTTTGGGGCCTTGGGTGGAGGTGAGGAGGGAGGTGTTGGCACAGGTTTCTTATCTGTTGTAGTGGCAAAGGGAAAGTGTCGGGAGTGAAAGGTGGCTTGTTGGGGTTGCGTGGACATGACGAGGGATCTGTGAGGGAATGGTCTCAGCAGTATGATGATAGGGGTAGGGAGGGACTATATCTCTGGTGGTGGAGTCTGACTGTTGGTGGCAGAAATGGTGGAGGATAATGCATTGTATCCTGAGGTTGGTGGGATGGAAGACAAGCACCAGAGAGGTTCTAACTGGTTGTCGTTGGAAGAGTGAAGTCCAAGGGCGGAGTTTTGGGCAGTTGAGGAGATGCGCTAGAGCATCCTTCTGCAGCTGAACCACCTCTTCAATGCTACCTGTCCCTCTATCTATCTTTGCACAGTTTGAAAGCTTGGCCAGAATGCCCTCCGTTCCTTCATATTGATAATGAATGCACAAAGTGAAAATTTGTGGTCCCAAAACTGAGTCTTGTGGAACACCACTTGTCACTGGCTGCCATCCTGAGAAGGACACTTTAATTCACACTCTCTGCTTTCTGCCAGACAGCCAAACTTCAACTTCCACCTTGCCTCTAACACCATGGACCCATATCTTTCTCAATAGCCTCATGCATGGCACCTTGTCAAAGGATTCTTGAGGTGCAGATGGATAACATCTATCGGTTCTCCTTGATCAAATCTGCACATAACTCCCTCCAAGTATTCTACCTGGTTTGTCTGGCATGACCTCCCCTTGATGAAATCATGCTGACTCTGTCCTATTTTACCAAAGGCCTTCAAGCATTCAGAAATCCCATTATGCAAGATGGATTCCATGATGTTACACATAACCAAGGTTAGGCTAATCAGACTGCAGTTTTCCATCTTCTGCCTAACTCTCTTATTGAAGAGGGTGTCATGTTAGCAATTATACAGCCACTTGGCCCTTTCCTGATTTTAGTCATTTCTGAAAGATTACCACTTCCTCTTGCACTAACTCTTCAGCGATCTCCCGTTCAAGGCTAGGGTGTAGTCCATCTGGTCCAGGTGAATTATCCACATTCAGGCTATTCTGTTTTCTAACATGTTCTTCGTGGTGATGGCCACTGTATTTAGGACTGCCCTCTCACTCTCTTCAAACCTTGGGAAATGACTCGTGTATTCCACCGTGAAGACTGATGCAAAATTCCTCAGCCATTTCTTTGCTTCTCACTACTGTCTTTCCAGCATCATTTCCAAGTGGTCCATATTCACATTTATCTCTCTTTTGCACTTTATATATCTAAAGAATCTCTTACAGTTTCCTTTATATTACTGGTTAGCTTACCCCCATACTTAATCTTCTCCCTTCTTACTTATTTTTTCTTGCCTTCTGTTGGCCCCAGTTCTCCAGTTCCCCACTGCCCTTCACTCTACTTGCTCTTTTGCTTAGATGCAATCCCTGACTTCCCTTGTCAGCCCTGGTTGCCTCATCCCCCCTGTACCATGCCTCTACTACTCAGCATGAATCTCTGCAGTGTAGTTTAAATTATCGTGGAATCTCCAGCCATTGCTGTTCCCCTGTCCTTCCTGCTAAACGCCTGTCCAGGTCAATTCACAATCACGAAGGACTCAAAGCCCTCCGCTTCTTCCTTTCCTGCCGAACCAACCAGTACCCTTCCACTGACACCCTCTTGCGATTGACTGAACTGGTCCTCACCCTGAACAACTTCTCTTTACAATCCTCCCACTTCCTTCAAACCAAAGGAGTAGCCATGGACACCCGCATGGGCCCCAGCTATGCCTGCCTCTACGTAGGATATGTGGAACAGTCCATCTTCCGCAGCTACACTGGCACCATTCCCCACCTTTTCCTCCGCTACATCGATGACTGTATCTGCGCTGCCTCGTGCTCCCACGAGGAGGATGAACAATTTCTCCACTTTACCAACACCTTCCACCCCGACCTCAAATTCACCTGGACCATCTCAGACTCCTCCCTCACCTTCCTAGACCTTTCCATTTCTATCTCGGGCGACCGAATCAACGCGGACATTTACTATAAACCGACTGACTCCCACAGCTACCTAGACTACACCTCCTCCAACCCTGCCTCCTGTAAAAGCGCCATCCCATATTCCCAATTCCTTCTTCTCCGCTGCATCTGCTCCCAGGAGGACCAATTCCAATACCAAACAACCCAGATGACCTCCTTCTTCAAAGACCGGAATTCCCCCCCCCATACGTGATCGATGATGCCATCCACTGCATCTCCTCCACTTCTCGCTGCTTCGCCCTTGAGCCCCGCCCCTCCAATCGCCACCAGGACAGAACCCCACTGGTCCTCACCTCCCACCCCACCAAACACCATATACAGCGTATCATCCATCGTCATTTCTGCCACCTCCAAACGGACCCCATCATCAGGTATATATTTCCCTCCCCTCCCCTATCAGTGTTCCGAAAATACCACTCCCTCCGGGACTCCCTCGTCAGGTCCACATCCCCCACCAACCCAACCTCCACTCCCGGCACCCTCCCCTGCAACCCCAAGAAATGTAAAACTTGCGCCCACACCTCCCCCCTTACTTCCTTCCATGGCCCAAGGGATACTTCCATATCCGCCACAAATTCACCTGCACCTCCACACACATCATTTATTGCATCCACTGCACCCAACGTGGCCTCCTCTATATTGGGGAGACAGGCCGCCTACTTGCAGAACGTTTCAGAGAACACCTGTGGGATACCCGGACCAACCAACCCAACCACACCGTGGCTCAACACTTCAACTCCCCCTACCACTCCACCAAGGACAGGCAGGTCTTTGGACTCCTCCATCGCCAGACCATAGCAACACGACGGTTGGAGGAAGAGCATCTCATCTTCCGCCTAGGAACCCTCCAACCAGAACGGATGAACTCAGATTTCTCCAGTTTCCTCATTTCCCCTCCCACCACCTTGTCTCAGTCAAATCTTTCGAACTCAGCACCGCCTTCCTAACCTGCAATCTTCTTCCTCACCACTCCACCCCCACACCCACTCCGGCCTATCACCCTCACCTTGACTTCCTTTCACCTATCGCATTTCCAACGCCCCGCCCCCAAGTCCCTCCTCCCTACCTTTTATCTTAGCCTGCTGGACACACTTTCCTCATTCCTAAAGAAGGGCTCATGCTCGAAACGTCGATTCTCCCGTTCCTTGGATGCTGCCTGACCTGCTGCGCTTTTCTAACAATACATTTTCAGCTCTGATCTCCAGCATCTGCAGTCCTCACATTCTCCCCGGTCAATTCTACCCAGCTTCTCCCTTATGCCTTTCCAGTTGCCTTTATTCAGCTGAAATACTGTTAACTCTGGCTCTATGTTCTCTGTCAAATTGCAGAATAGATTCAACCATGTTCTGATTACTGCTTCTGAAGTTTTCCTTCACCTTAAGCTCCCTTGTCTAGCCTGCGTCATTAAATCCAGTGTCATCTGTTCCCGAGTGGGCTCTACCACACGATGATCCAAAAAGCCATCCCATAGACATTCTACAAATTCCTTTTCTTGCGATTCACTACCAACTTGCATATTGAAATCCCCCATGATCACTGTAACTTTACCTTTTCTACAGATCTTTTCTATCTCCTGGTGTATCTTGTGCCCCAGCTCCTGACTACTCTTTGGAGGCCTGTGCAAGTCTCCAGCTGTGGTTGTCTTACCTTTGTGGTTCCTCAATTCTACCATGCAGATTCTACACCATCTGACCTTACTTCCTTTCTTATTGTTGATTTAATTTAATTTCTTATTGATAATGTAAACCCACTCCCTCTGTCTTTACCATTGGATATATGTCCTTGCATATCCGGATCCCCTTTCATCCACTTCTCTGTGATGCCCATCACATAATACCTACCAATTTCAGTCTATGCCACAAGCTCATTTACCCTATTCCTTATACTTCATGCATTCAGATATAACCCTTCAATCTTGTATTAACTGTCCCTCTTCTCATTGCCATTTGTTTGTCCAGTGTGATTGAAGTTTGATTGCTTCTCTTTCCATACACTCTGTCCTATTTGCGTCTATGCTGGAGATTTTAAAAACCACTCCTGAACTCTGTGCTCTTCTCTGCTCTTTTCTAATTAAACTCTATAACCGACCCCCCACCCCACACACACACACACTCGTAATCAGTTTAAAGATCTGTCTACCTCCTTGGTTAGGATTTACGCAGACTCTGGTCCAAGCACGGTTCAGACGAAGGATGTCCAATCGGAACATGTCCTTTCTTCCTCAGTAATAAAATGTGTTTAAAGTTTGTGAGAAGTTTTGTAGCTCGGGTGCTTTTTGTTCTGGTTCTGTTCGCCGAGCTGGGAATTCGTGTTGCAGACGTTTCGTCCCCTGTCTAGGTGACATCCTCAGTGCTTGGGAGCCTCCTGTGAAGCGCTTCTGTGATCTTTCCTCCGGCATTTATAGTGGTTTGAAGAAGAACACCTATGCAATGTATTCGCCAAAAACGGATACCCGCACAATTTCATCAACAGATGCCTAAGGGAAAGACAACGGATAGAGGACATGCTACAACCCAAAGAACTAGCCACGTTACCATACATCAAGAGCATTTCCGAACTGACAGCCAGACTACTGCGACCACTAGGACTCATAACAGCACACAAACCAACAGCCACTCTCTTTCAACAGCTCACCAGAACAAAGGACCCGATACCCAGCATGAGCAAAACCAATGTAGCATACAAAGTCCCATGCAAGGACTGCACAAAACACCACATAGGACGAACAGGAAAACAGCTAATGATCCGCATCCATGAACACCAACTAGCAACGAAACGACACGACCAGCTATCCTTAGTAGCCACACACGCAGATGGCAAGCAACACGAATTCGACTGGGACAACACTACCATTATAGGGCAAGCCAAACAGAGAACAGCCAGAGAATTCCTCGAGGCATGGCACTCATCCAAAGATTCAATCAATAAGCACATTGACCTGGACCCAATATAACGACCACTGTAACGGACAGCTGGAGGTATAGAAGCTTGAAAACACTTGAGCAGCTGGTTCAGGAACAGCTTCTTCCTGACTGTTATTAGACTGATGAGTGTACTCTCTAATCTCAGATAATGCTGATCTTGTTCCTGTTGATCTCGCCTCACCCACGCCCTGTGCAGCGTAACCTGCATGGCTCTCAAACATATTTTATAGCCATTGTTCTGTACATCATTGTTTACGATGCTTTCCCTGTATATCTTGGTGCAGGGCAAAGTAAATCCTCACCTCCCTTCCCCCAGTTCCTCCAGTGCTCACTCCCAGCTGTCTCTGGTCCTCACCCCCAGAACCTCCCATTCCCCACCCCTAGCACAATGTGACCCCATCCCCAGCTCCATGTGTGCTTTGTATCTTACTATTTCTCTCACACTGTCTGTTTCCGTGCTTTCCTTTTCTCTGTCTTCTATTTCTTTCCCAGAACTTACTATCTCCCCTTCACCCTGTTCTTGTGACTGTTTCTTGTTTTGCTTCCTTTCTCTGTTTTACTGACTGTCCTTCTGTTTGCCTCGCTGTGTTTTCGCTCTCTCCTTCTACGTGTCAGTCTCTTTCTCCCTCGTTTTGATGGTGATGGCTTCTCTATTCTTTTGAAGCATGTGATGGCTCTTTGCTTGGATGTTGGCAATACAATAAACTCAATTATGTTTTGGTATCTTAGATATAATTTAAATTTATTGGTTACATTTCAATTGTTGTCAAAACAAAAACCAGAATGTAGATATCCATTTAACAACCAATTGTTACATCTAAATATTTTGGAACAGCCTTCTCCCAGTGCTCTGCACACTGACAACTGAAAGCATTCGATTCACGTGCATTATAGTCTGACGGTAACTGCTCTTCCCAGGACCATAAGAAACTACAGAGGATTTGTGCACAGCCCATACTATCATGGAGGACAACCTTCCAACTATTTATGCTTCTCATTGTCAGTGAAAGGCTGGCAACATCGAATATCTCTCCAAAACTGGTAATGATCTCCTACAACCTCTTCCAAAAGGGAGGAGATACAGAGACTTAAAAACATGGACTAGTATGCTCAGGAACACTTTCTTCCCTACCGTAATTAGACTGATGAATTGACATCTCTAACTTTTCAAATGATGTTAATCTTACTAAAGTCGCTCTTGCTTTGCACAGCTCCTGTGCAGCTGTCACCTTGTGTGCCTCACTCTGTCTAAGTGCCCTGTGAGGCTCAAGGTCTTCTCAAGAGCGATCAAAAACAGTGAAATAATGCTGGCCCAGCCAGTGATACCTATATCCCATTAATAAATATAAGAACATGACAATACTCAGGGAACACAGAGAGGTGGGATCAAATCGCTTTAAATATGATCTTAGATAGATAGAGATTTCCCTCGGTGTCTGAAAGTGAAGTGTTCCTACAAAGCCTTTCATAAGCTGTTTCGGCATAAAGTGAAGTAGCATTAATTTATGTGCGAAAAATTTACTTTTCTTGTTAAAAGTGAAAATCCTTTTCGGATTTCTTTTGGTTAGCAAAAACAGGACGTAATGGAGGTTTTTTCGGAAAGGGAAGTGGCAAAAAGCGAATTTTTGAAAAGCGGGGTATACATGACCGGCATGGGCATGATATTCAGGAAGATGGGAAAAGTTAAAAATAAATGAGGAGGATCTCACATTTTATTTCCATCCCAGCGAATCATCATTCCCTTTGTTTGCTCTTTTTCTTCTATCTCTCTCTTCCTCTATCGATTCACCTCACTCCTCCTGCCCTTCAAAGCAGACTTCCCTGTCACCAGCATTGTTCACACTATTTTCCAGCTGCTTTCTGTTCAGAAAAGCTTCCCAGCACTTTCTGATCTTTTATTTGCATTATTTATGCAATTTCAGATCTCCAGCATCTTTATTTGGTTTAACCTTCAAATTTGTTATTCCATGGGAAGTCGGCATCTCTGCCAATGGCAGCATTTGTTAATCATCACTAATTGCCCTGGCCGTGAGGCAATTCCACAAACCAATATAAAGTGAATCACATTGATATGGGTCTGAAGTCACACTTAACCCAGACCGGGGAGTAACATTAGATTTCTTTACCAAAGGTCATCAGTGTAACAGGAAAGATTTCAGACAAAATGTGGGTCTTCAGGTTGTTTTTCATGAAATTCACTTTTATTCCAATTCTTATAATTTGTATTTAAGTACTGCCATCAGCTGTAGTAGGACTTAAAACAAATCGCTTGAAACAATGTCTTTCGTTTAATAAGCTTTGCTCCTGAAGTACATCCAGCGACATTCAGACTCTGATACATTGTCCTAATTATAAAGTAACGTCCGAGACAAGAACAATTTTGCGATTGAAATACTTGTAGCTGGAAAAGTGACCAGAAGAGAGCTTGAAACATAAAGCCTGAATTTTACCAACGTGCAGACAATGGTTTGTTCAGCCACAGCACTGACGCAGAGATGGAGACTGGGGATTTTGTGAGCTGGTAGTGAACAGGGTTCGTGACAGAGAGAACACGAGGCATAAATCAGTTCAGGGCAAAAAGGGATCTCGAGGTTGTGCACAGTTTTGTTCTCAGATGTTTGTGAGGGAGTGGTCTGTAATTCAGATGAATGGAAACTGCAATTGAACTTGAAGATAAAGGTTTCTTTCATGGGCAAATACAGATAACAGAAATTTCAATGAAGTTCAAAATTGTTTCTGGGATTAATGAATGGACCGAAGTAGAGAACTCCAACAATAGTGAGAATAGGTTATGATTTGGAAATGCTGGTGTTGGACCGGGGTGTACAATGTTAAAAATCACACAACGCCATGTTTATAGTCCAACAGGTTTAATTGGAAGCACACTAGCTTTCGGAGCATCGCTCCTCCACCATAGGTTAGTAACACACTCTCCACCCCGCCCAATCAGCACCACTAATATCCGATAAGGTAGAAATTTCCAGCAGAGGAAAATGTTGAAAAGACCCAAGGAAAGTCTCCTCTCCATTGGTTTAATTATCCAGTCCATTATTCTCAGATTCAGATCTGTCCTCTCCACGTCTGTGCAGCTGCTGAGCTCTGTTACTGTTGGAGCTGATGCATCGGCTCCTAGGCTGGGATAGCGCACTTAGTGAAGATCCTCACCAATAGGAGAGGGAAACCCTCCAGTGACACAGTTACAATGCAGGGAAACTGACATCAATCACAGTTACTGAGTAAACAGCTCTAGCTTTCAATACAGCACATTCAGTTCACAATATATCTGGACTGGACTGGATGCTGACATCGCTGGCTATTGGTCGCATCTCCCATCACTAATTCCCCTAGGGAAGTCAGTTGTGAGGGAGAATGATGGACGTTTTCTTATCGCAGTCTAGATGACTCTGCCCTGTTGTAGGCTTGCAATGCTGTCACCATCGTACCCCGAATCTCTGCCCCTCCACAAAAAAAGAAACACAATCAGGATGTTGTTACTGTGCTGATCTCTCCTTCACGGGAACATACCCCAGCCAACATACTGTCACTGGGCACAATTGCCCTGAACATAGACAGGAAGTTTGGACTTCTCTGAATGGTCCTCTCACTGCTCTAATAAAGAAACTTTGGACTTTCCAGATAGAATATGTTTCAGTAATTAATTTATACAAATTGATAAACATCTTAATGCAGTTCTATTTGCTGTAAAGCAATAAGTCTTCACTTTTTTCCCCTCAATCCGAAACCAAAAGTGAACTTATTCATTAAGACTTATGAATTAATAAGTCAGGTTTAGCTAGTAGATAGGGCGGAATGGGGGTAGTGGCTGTGGAGACCGCATGGGGAGTACAATGATATTCCCCAGTTATTATCTCTCTTAACGTCAGATAGAATTAAATATAGTTCACTACAAGGAACGAGCCAACGTTTGGGAGATGCAATGCTGAATGACAATGTGAACTGAACAGGATAATTTTAAATGTGATAAAGTGAACTATATTTTATATACACACCATTTAATCATTGGGAATACAGATTAACTAATGTCACCACAACTGAAGCATTAACTTTGATGTCTCTTCACAGATACAGCCAGACCTGCTGAGCTCTCCCTCCAACGTCTGTTTTTGTTTGAGATTGATCATGTTGTTCATATCTGGCAGGATGCTTACAATTAAAAACAGATGCTAATAATAAAATGTACAGGGCTACGGGGACATACAAGAGAATAATAGTAGAAATATCGCTCATTCCAAACTGGAAGAGACAATGGGCTGAGTTTTCACCACCTTTGCTGGAATAATTCGATGTTATGCATTGAAAGCTTTTGGAGATTGGGGAGAAAAGGATGTTCAATGAAGGACAAAAGTGTTCCATCATCAATAATCTATCCCGATTATTTCATGAAGTTCAGCTGCCTCTAAAATGTATTTTCAAACAAAATAGGTTTCCTGAGATTTATAGAATTTTCAGAATTGTTTTTACTTCCTGTCTTAAAGATGAAACAGATTTCGGCTGTAATTCAGGTGTCACAGAAACACACCAACTCTAATAGAAACATGAAAGGACCACATTGTCCAAATATTACCAAGGTCAACATGTAGACCTGTCAGGAAACATGAAATATAGAGGTAATGGAAACATGAAATGCAAACAGAAAATGCTGGAGAAACGAAAAAGGTGAGGAAGTGTCTGCAGAGAGCAACAGAATTAACACATGTCCTATGATGTGACACTGTTCTGAAAAGTCCGATTAGAATCAAAGGGAATTTTTTGTTTGCATCTCTGCTCAGATGTTGCCAGAGCAACTGAGTTTCACTCCAGCTCTTTTGATTTCTTTCTTCTTTCTGAACTGTGACGAAGTGTCTGATCAGAATGATAGCAGCAAAGCTGTTATCTCAGTTGAATCTCGAGTAATTTGTTATGGACATTAAATGAGAAATTACAAAGTTTCTATGTTTGACAGGGCTCGAAATATCGATGACGTATTGGATTGTGAGACATTGCGATGAAAATGTTGAAACAAAACAGAAGTTGCTGTAAACGCTCAGCAGGTCTGGCAGCATCTGTGGAAAGAAATCAGAGTCAGGTCCAGTGCCCCTTCCTCAGAACTGATAGTAACACGGAAAATGTTGGTTTATATGCAGAAGAGACCGGATAACTCTTAATGGAGACTGTTAGTACTGTACAATAGGGTGTGAGTAATGGAAGGCTATGTGACAACTCGGACTGGTGTATGGGTAGGGGGCGAGGACATTGGGGAGTTCAGACCCGAAAATTACTGAACTTGATTTTGAGTCTAAAGGGCTGCAGAGACGGCACATGGAAAATGAGGTGTCGTTCTTACAGCTTGCGTTGAATTTGCCTGGAACACTGCGGCAAGCCTGACACAGAGATTTGATCAGGGAACAGGATGGGCTGTTAAACTGGCAGGCAACTGAAAGCTCAGAGTCATTTGCAGCGGTCCAACTTGGGTGTTCTGTGAAGCGGTCACCCAGTCTCCCCTTCATTTCCCCAATGTAGAGGAGACCACATTGTGAGCAGTGCATGTAGTAGACCGGATTGTGGGAATTGTTGGTAAGGTGCTGCTTCACTTGGAAGGTATAGTTGGGCCCTTTGATACTGATGAGGAGGGAGGTAAATGGGAATGAGTCACACCTCCGGCATGGGAAAGTGAAGTGGACCTGTGGTGGGAGTGAATAAAGAGTAGACCAGTGTGTCCTGGAGGGAGTAATCCCTCTAGAAAGTGGACAGGGGAGGAGAGGTGAATATGTACAGGTGGGGACATCTAGCTGGAGGTGGGGGAAATGTGGGCTGATGATCCTCTACATGTGAATGCTGCTGGGATAGTAGGCAAGGACAAGGGAAACTCCGTTACGAGAGGGAAGGGGAGGGGTAGGCTAGAAGTGCAGGAGATGGGTCAGACTCAGTTGAGGACCCTGTTGACAACAGCGATGTGGAATCCCTTGATGGAGGAACAAGGTGGACATTTCAAAGGCTTCCTTGTTGAATGTAGTATCATCAGAAGCAATGGGGTGGAGACGGAGGAACTGGGGGAATGGAATTGAGTCTATGCAGGAAACCAGGTGTGAGGATGTATACTCCAGGAAAATATGGGAATCGGTGGGTTAATACTGGATATCAGTGGCTTGTCTATCCCCAGAAATGTTGAAGAAAGGAAGTAAGGAGCCAGAGATCGACCAGGTGAAAGTGATGGAGAGTTTCAAATTCCAAGCGAAATCGGTGAACTTTTCCAATTCTGGACAAGAGTGAGATGCAGCAGTGATGATATCATCTATGTATCGGACAAGGATTTGTGGATGGGTGCTGGAGTAGAACTGGAACAGGGAACGGTTGATGTCCCCCAGGAAGAAACAGGCATAACTGAGGCCCAAGTGTGTATCCGTGCACTTCATCTGTGTGGCAGGAGCAGGCTGAAGCAATGGGTCTGCCCGGGCAGTTCTGTTTGTGAATTTTTGAGAGGAGATAGAAGCGAGCTCTGCTATCAGAGGATCATCAGCTCGGGGGCAGTTAGGGGCGGGGGGTGGGGCGAGTGGGGCAGAAATCTCCAGATGAAATGTGGTCAGTTATCATAGATGATACAATGGCCTGATGTGCCATGGTAGGGTCATGGTCCAGGGGGAGATTAGAGGAGGTACCTGAGAGTGGGTGTTCAACCTTTGCAATGTCGAGGTCAGTCCACCAGACTACAGCAGCACCACCCTTGTCGGCACAGGCTGAATAACACAGTCAGGGTTGGACCTAAGCACATGGAGTGTAGGCTGTTCGGACATTGATAGTATGGATTTGGTGAGAGGAGTGCAGAGAAATTAAGGCAACCAATGTCATGTTGAGATTTCTCAATGAACCGATTTAGTTCAGATAAAGGCCAGAGGGAAGGGTCCAGGTGGAGGGAGAGTGTTGCAGCTGGGGTATATGGGACAGGGAGAGGAATCTTGCCAAAAGAAATGGGCACTGAGGAGAAGACAGCAGAAGAGCTCAACTAAATGTCATGCCTAAAATTCATTAAAGTGGGGGCACAGAGAGGTAAAGTTCAGACATTTGATTAGTACAGAACATTCAGCATCAGAGAGTGGAAGTTAAGGAGGGATGGTGAATAAACGGCAGGAGGTGGAGTTGGGGAAGGGCCTGGAGTCAGTGGGCAGGTATGGGAGGGGAGGAAGTTTCCAGAGGGTCAAGGGCATCTCTACCTTGTTGCAAATTGTGTGCCCAGTACATCTGTTTGGCACGACGAATGAGCCAGTGAATAAATTAGAATTGTGGAGTGGTGCAGTCTTTAGACAATATAATGCGACTCTGCTGGACAGAGAAAACGTTGATCTCAGTGGTACTGATATCGCACGATCAGACCTCAGAAAGTTGCTAATTGAAAATAATTGGGAAGGTAATCTTATTGTAACGTCTTGATTTCACTGGAGTGACACTCAAGCAGCAAGTTTTATTTTTCGGAGATTTTAGACCAAACTGTGAAAACATAATATGTCTTGATGTTATTAACAAGAAAAATGTATCCATGGTTTTGGAAGGCACTAGCAAGGGCAGAGTTTATTTGTCATTCCCAATAGCTCTGGGGAAAGTGTCATTGTTCAGTGAGGAAATTACCAGCGCAGAATTTCCTGCGATTGCCAGTGACCACAGTTTACGCAGGATCTCTGATGTCACATGAGTCAAATACTACTTTAATGCAACGCAGGTTACTCTGGTCTCACCTCAACTGACATTGGAAGATCAGTTAAATGAATAAAGAACAAAAGGCCAGTACACAGCCTGTTTGAACAATGTGCTCACTCTACTCGCAATGTTTAAGGTAAAACTGATGCATGGATTTCTTACTGTGAGGAGAGGTTATTTCTATTTGTGATGAGGCTATTTGGTGAAGCGCTGTGACAGAGAGACAGAAAGACACTCCACTCTGTACCATGGGGAACAAAACCACCCTAATCACGGTGCATCGGACAGTGACAGAAACACACTATTGTCTGTTCCTATTGGACATTGATCATCTCAATCTCATCATTCACTGATGATCAATAGCAGCACAGAAGCCAGCGGCTCCCATCATCCCAGTTGGAAAGCAAAAAGGGGAAGGAATGGCCAGAGAAAGTGGGAGTAACTGGGGAATTGGGGCAACTTACAGAGGGTTGGCAGAAGAAGAGTGTGAGGGGAGATCATCAGTGGAAGAGTATGTAGCAGCAGAAGGTATGTGCAAGGGAAGTAGGAGTGTAAGAAAAGAGTAGGACGGAGGAGGAAGAAAGGCAGATGAAGTTTTAGTGACAGGGAAGAGCTTGCTTTTGAGGTAGTGAGATTGGATGAGAAACCATCACTGTACAAGAAAATCGGGATCTGGATTCCATTCAAAATTAAGAAAGGATTTCTTGTACTTTCTCTTCTATCACTTGATCCTTGTTCAGGTTGGACATGTACTATATATTTCTACATCTCCATCAAGTGCAGACGACATGCTTCTTTCTCCCCTACGTGGTGTTTCAATATTTTTGATTTTTTTACGGTATATATTTGCTTCCAATTAAAGGTGGATATGAGAATATGATTTGATCTTCTGCAGTTTGCCCATAATATAGAATTTATTTGAATATGTATCCTCATCACAACTCGCTGATTAAAACAAACAATAATGAGTGCATGTCCATCCTGCAGATGAAAAATTTCTTCAGCTCTAGCTATTGCAGGGAATGTTACAAAGAACAATGCCACACAAAATGCTAATGTTCCACCGCAAGATACCAAACCCTAGTTTACCCTAAATTATTTACAATGTTTATAAACAAAATATGCAGAGGCGCAGAGTGTAAAAGGTGTATTCAACTCTGTGTCGAAAATGCTATTTGTGGATCCCTCATAAAATGTGTTAACTACATCACTCATAAATACACCAAAATAGGAAAAGCAAGAGACTGGAATTTTCCAATCATCTTCTGAATAACATCTGAAGAAGAGGAAGGAAATTACAGTTTGTTTGTGATATTCAGAAATGACGGTTGTGAGAATGTGGAAGGTGGGGAGCAGTGAAATGATGATCACTGTTGTGGATGACACAAAGATGGGCGGGGTGGATCACAGTCAGGAGGGAAGTGTTAGGCTATAGGAGGATATAAACAGATTATTCAGATAGTCAGATCAATGGCCTGATTAAATTTAACACCGATAATTTGGAAGATGCAAGTCAGAAGTAACAAGACAAGTGAGTACTCAAAAGTGAGTATGAAAGAGGAGGGCTAAATTTGCTCGTTTTTTCTTTGCAGCAGGGAAGGTTGAGGAGGGAATATGTTACAGGTGTACAAGAACAAATAGGGTATGGAGAGAATGAACAGACAGCAGCTGTTTTCCTTAGTCAAAGGAACAAAAACAAAGGGACATACTTTTAAAGTGAACGTCAGGGGATTGATAGAAGATTTGTGGAATGTGTTTCGAACTGAGAGGATGGTATGAATCTGGAATGCGTTGTCTAGATGGGTGGTTGAGGCAGGTAACCTCACAAACGTTTAAAATGTCTTTGGATATGCACTTGCTGGCACAGACGTGATAGGCCTGTTTTTCATTGCATGATTCTTTGCAGTGGCAGCCATGAGCATCTGGTATATTCTGAAAAAAAATAACAATGGCAGTTGCTGCTTTGTTCCTTTGACTGTACTCAGTAAGTGACTATATTACAAACCAGCATCATTTCATACAACTTCTGCACTCACTCAACCAAAGGCAGCCCAACCATCTCTTTGACCATCCAGTATAATTCGTATGCTCAGTGCACGCATTGTCCCACAACACCACTGACACTATTCTAGCTGCATGCACCCATTATTAAAGCGACAGCCATAACATGAAGACAGCTTTTCCTCCATTATAATACAGACCTCTAGCAATAACGATGTTATTTATCTGAAGCATAATAAATTGTTTCCCCGGTATTCACTTTCACAAGCAGCGAGTTTTCCCGTGTTTTGCTGCCAGTTGTTTATCATGGAATTCCCCACCCCAATCTCTTTCCTCTTTAACATTTTCTTGTGCACTGTCACCCTGATATCACGCACCTCACTCCCTCACATTCCCCACACTCTCCATCCTTACTTGTTAATCTCTGAAAAACATGCACCTCATCTCGATAATTTATTCCAATTCACAACTCGCTGTTTTGATTCCTACTCTCGGTATGGTCATTAGACTGGCCGTGCCTGGTGTTCTATTCACCTCGACCTTCTGATCAGTTCCTGATCTGCTGCTTTGGTTCTCACTCTCCTGGTTTATATAAATCCATCTGAGTTGCACTAGCATACCTCCCAACAAGGACGTTGGTGCTCGTCCAGTTAAGATACAATCTGTCTTTTTTGTACAGATCCCCACCTGTCCTGGAAGAGATCTCAATGATCCAACAATCTGGAACTCTCACCCCTGACCTAGATTTTTAACATGTTAAGCTGTATTGTCTTCCTCATCCTTCCCTATTTTCCACATGGCACGGGGAGTAATCCAGAGATTACAGAGGATTGTTTCTCTCTCTCTCTCTGTCTCTCTCACGTTCTCTCGCTCTCTCCCTCCCTCTCCCTCTCTCCCTCTCTCTCTCTCGCACCCCCCACACACACATTCAGAAGACAGACAGACAGACACAACATTACTTTGCAGATGAAGACAAATAACCCTAAAATAATCGGAATAATAATGGGAATGAACGATTTAGTTAAAGGGAGGATGAGAGAAATTGCGCTTCTTCTGGATGTCAGTTTGCTCGCTGAGCTGGAGAGTTCATTTTCAGATGCTTCATCACTGTACGAGGGAACATTATCAGTGAGCCTCTGGTGAAGTGCTGGTATTGTGTCCCACTTGCTATTTGTGTGTTTAGGTTTCCTTGAGTCAGTGATGTAATTTCCAGTATTGGTGATTTGATGTCCGGTTCTTTTTTCTCAGAGAGTATTAGATGGAATCAAAATCGATGTGTTTGTTGATAGAGTTCAGGTTGGAATGCTCTGCTTCGAAGAATTCTCGTGCGTGTCTCTGCTTGGCTTGTCCTAGATGGATGTGCAGACGCAGTCGAAATGGTGTACTTTCTCATCTGTATGTAAGGATACTAGTGATAGTGTCTTTTTTTCTGGATAGCTTTTGTTCATGTATCCAGATGGCCAGTTTTCTGCCTGTTTTCCGATGTAGTGCTTGTTACAGTCCTTGCAAGGCTTATTTTTCCTGGAGGAGATCAGACAAATATGTGAACTTATTGCCGTGCTCAAACGTATGAAAAGATTTAAAACAGGAATACTCCGTTTCCGTTAGTTGGCATTAGAGCATCATGGAGTTCTAATTTCAACATTATCAGCAAAAGTGCCAGGAGTGAGATAAAGAAAATCATCTTTATTGAGAAAGTTGTTAGGATTTGAAATGGACTGCCTGGGAGAGTTGTGGATGAGCCAGACCTCAGTGATAGGCAAGTTGTTGGAGGGAATCCTGAAGGACAGGATGTACATGTATTTGGAAAAGCAAGGACTGATGCGGGATAGTAAACATGGCTTGGGAAACCATGTCCCACGAACTTGACTGAGTTTTTTGAAGAAGTAACAAAGAAGATTGATGAGGGAAGAACAGTAGATGTGATCGATATGGACTTCAGTAAGAGGTTCGACAAGGTTCCCCATGGTAGACTGGTTATCTCTCATGGAATACAGGGAGAAGTAGCCATTTGGGTACGGAACTGGCTCAAAGGTAGAAGACAGAGGGTAGTGATGGAGGGTTGTTTTTCAGATTGGAGAACTCTGGCAGTGGAGTGCCACAAGGATCGGTGCTGGGCCATCTACTTTTTGTCATTTACATAAATGATTTGGATGCGAGCATACGAGGTACAGTTAGTAAGTTTGCAGAGGACAGCAAAGTTGAAGGTGTATTGGACAGCGAAGAGGGTTTCCTCAGATTACAACAGGACCTGGACCAGATAGGCCAATGGGCTGTGAAGTGGCAGATGGACTTTAATTCAGATAAATGTGAGGTGTTGCATTTTGGGAAAGCAAATCTTAGCAGGACATGTACACTTAATGGTAAGGTCCTAGGGAGTGTTGTTGAACAAAGAGACCTTGGAGTGGAGGTTCACAGCTCCTTGAAAGTGGAGTCGCAGGTAGATAGGATAGTGAAGAATGCGTTTGGTATGCTTTCCTTTATTGGTCAGAGTAATGATTACAGAAGTTGGGAGGTCATGTTGCGGCTTTACAGGATATTGGTGAGGGCACTCTTAGAATGTTGCGTGCAATTCTGGTCTCTTTCCTATTGGAAAAATGTTGTGAAACTTGAAAGAGTTCACAAAAGATTTACAAGGATGTTGCCATGGTTGGAGTATCTGAGCTACAGGGAGAGGCTGGGGCTGTTTTCCCTGGAACGTCGGAGGCTGAGGAGTAACCTTTTAGAGATTTACAAAATTATGAGGGACATGGATAGGTTAATTAGACAAAGTCTTTTCTCTTGGTTCAGGAAGTCCAGAACTAGGGGACATAGATTTAGGGTGAGTGAGGAAAGATATAAAAGAGAACTAAGGGACAACATTTTCACACAAATGGAATGGAATGAGATGCCAGAGGATGTGGTGGAAGCTGGTACAATTGCAACATTTAAGAGCCATTTGGATGCGTATATGAATAGAAAGAGGTTGGAGGGATATGGGCCGGGTGTTGGCAAGTGGGACCAGATTGGGTTGGGATAACTTGTCGGCATGGACAGGTTGGACCGAATGGTCTGTTTCCATGCTGTACCTCTCTATGACTTTAACTGGGTATGTATTTGGAAATGTGAATTGAACAGGCTGCAGAATTAGGGCTGGCCAATGAGAGGGGCTTGGGATACATTCCTGGAGCTGACGCACACACAGTGGCCAATGGCCTCCTCCTGTACTTACAAGTTTTGCACTCTATTATGTGTCTGATGTGAATAAAAGTCAGTATCCGATTATTTCCCATTGTAAATGCTTGCAAATATCTGATTATTTAGTGCAGCATAAGGATTTAAAATGCAAGTATTGCAAAGCCAGCATCATTTTATAGTCTAATTATTGCTCAGAACATGAATATTTTAAATGTTGTATTACAATTACTAAAACAAATCTGTCATTGCTTTGGCACAAACCTCTTTGAAAAGGTCTGACTTTTCACTCACACGATAATATGTCCATCACTTTTGATAACTGTCCACATTTCATATTAAATAACATTCTTTCTAAAAATTAAAAGTTTTCAAATTATTGTTCACTAAAATTTGATAGCACGGATCATTTATTTAGTTTAATATTCACAGTGTATGTTGAATTATAGCTATTTCTAATTCGCTGGCAAATAGCTGAAGCTTGTACATTTCAGTGAGAAATTGAACTGATTGATTATATATAAATATATAAGAACACTAATTCTATTTGATTGTCCAATCGTTTGCTCACCCTGAACATGTAATCATTCAGAAGCCAACCACTTTCAAAATGTTGGAATCACCATGAATTCTGACATTGTGTACGTAATTCTGATCGCCAAAAAAGTTACATCCATGTTGTTTGTTCGATACAAAATAAAATGTGCATTCTTTATTTCTGTGTTAGAAAATCTGGACAGAGATTATATTTTTGTTCCATAAATATAGAATCAACCTAATTCGTTTCAGAGATTATAGTTCAGTCGAATAATCATAGTTGATATCTTATTTTTGCGCAATTCACGAAACATAGCAAACATCTGATTAATACATGGGTCACCCAACAGATTGTATCTGAAGAAAACAGCAGCAAATGACAAATCAAGAATTACGTTAATAACTGAACTTGGCGGAGCCTGCGTGGTGTTGGACACAAAACAGATTGCACTGGCATTCAGGTAAATGTAACAATGAACAACATAACTGGAAGTGTTGGGCTAACGCCCCTCCCCAGCTTCCGAATCTCACTCAGATCACTCCCTCACACATTCAACAATTGAAAAGAATCCAGAGGCTGGGTGAAACATAAAACACAGAACAGTACAGCATAGTGCAGACGCCTTCGAGCCTTGACGACCTGTTGTATATTTATCCTACTTGCAATTAGATTAACTGACATACCCTTCATTGTACTATCATTCATGTGCCTATCCAATTGTCACTTAAATATCCGAAATGCAGCTGACTCCACTAACGCTGCTGGCAGTGCATTCCAAGCACCCACTACTCCCTTTGTAAAGAAACTACATCTGACCTCTCCTCAAACCTTTTTCCATTCATTTTAAACGTATGCCCGCACGAGGTAGCCATTTCCACCCTGCGAGAAAGTTTCTGGCGACCAATTCTGCCTGTATTTCTCATCATCTTATACACCTCTATGAAGTCAGCTCCCATTCTTTATTGCTCCAAAGGGGAAGCCCTAGCGCCATCAACACTTCTTTGTAAGACATGCCTTCCAGTCTAGGCAGCATCCTGGTAAATCTCCCCGGCACCCTCTCCAAAGCCTCAACATTTTTGCAGTAATGAGGCGACTAGAACTGAACACAATATTCTAAATGTAGTCCCACCAGAGAATTTTGGCACTGCAGCATAACCTTGAGGTTCTTAAACTCAATCCCTGGCTAATGAATACACCATACCTCTTAATAACCTGATCAGCTTGGATGAAACATTGAGCGTTCTATGATATGGACCACACGATCCCTATGGTTCTCCAGTCTGCCAATAATCCTGCTTTTAAACATGTATTCTGCATTCGAATTCGAACTTTAAAAATTAATCGCTTTACACTTATCCAAGTTGAACTCCATCTTCCATTTACCAGCCCAGTTCTGCATCCTGTCAATGTCCAATTACAACCTACGACAGCCCTCCACACTATCCATAACGCCAACATTTTTATGACATTGTAAAACTTACTAAAGCACCCTTTCACTTTATCATCCAAGTCATTTGTTAAAATCACAAAGAACAGCAGTCCCAGAACCTATTCCTGAAGAATGCCACTGGTCACCAAGCTCCAGGTTGAATACTTTCCATGTTCTACCACCATCAGTCTTCTACAGGTCAGACAATTTTGTATCCACACACACAGATTTCCCTGTTTCCCTTTACCCCATGCCTCCTTACTTTCTGAATGAGCCGATCTTACAGTAATTTATCAAACACCTTGCTAAAACCCATGTACATCACATCCACTGCTCTACCTTCATCAATGTGTTTGATCCCATCCTGAAAGAATTCAATGAGTTGTGTGAGGCATGATTGCCCCTCAAAACGCCATGCTGACTATCTCTAATCAAACTATCATTTTCCAAGTAATCATAAATTCTGTCTCTCAGAATCCTCTCCAATACTTTTCCCAATACAGGAGTAAAACTGTAGGATTATCCGTATTGACATTCCTGAACAAGGGAATAACTTTTTCTACCCTCCAATCATCAGGCAATACTTCAGTGGGCAGTTGGGATGCAAGGATCATCGACAAGGGCGCAACAAACTCTTACCTCACTTCCTCTGGTAACCTCGGGTGCTTCCTGTCTGGTCCAGGGAACTTATCTATCCTCATGTTTGTACTTCAATCAGTCTGTCCTTCACCTAACTTTGTCTACTCTCCGTCCAAACAACTGATTGGTTGCTTTCCATTTCAGGGCTATTTACAGCGCTGCCCTCCTGAGCAAGTACAGTTCCAAATGTCCCATGAATCATGGCATGGAAAAAAAATGTGAATACACAATTGTCTTCCTGATGAACGGCCTGTGCTCAAAGTTTTCACTCTCTTGCTCATCGGATGCTGCCTGACTTGTTGCGCTTTACCAGCACCATACTTTTCGACTCTGATCTCCAGCATCTGCAGTCCTCACTTTTGACATTACTGAGGACTGACCCCTCTGCACACTGAGCAGGGAATTAAACTACAGGAATTCGTTGCATTTGGATCTGAGTGTTCAGTTCTTAGTTGATGGAAAGGCAGCTTGATAACAAACAGTAAATGACTGAAGAACTGCGAGGTACAGAGTATTCCAGGTGCTATCTTCCAGGATGGATGTCATTTACCTTAATGCTGGGAATATTATCGGACCGAGAGATGTGATAAGGGAATGAGGTGACATGGGGGAGTGTGACATTTTTGCCATCACAGAGATGTGTTTGAGGGAGCTCAGGGCTGACAACTCAATATTATGGGGTACAAGAACTATGGGAGCACACAAGAGGGGTAAAAGAGAAGATGGTGCTGCCTTATTAATTATGGAGTTAATCACTGCAGTTAGCTCAGATCATATATTGGAAGGGTATTCAAATGACGCTTTGTGGGTTGAGGTTAGGAGCAAAACAATGACAGACACATTGCTGGGGATACATCTTCGATTCCCAGATAAAAGAAAATACAGCAGCAGATGCATAAAAAATTCACCGACGTGTGTAAAAAACAATAATGGGATCATTATGTTCAGACATTTCAATTCCAAACGTTCATTAGGGCAGTGATTTTTTTTTTAAGGAGGGGAAAGATGACTTGACATTATTCCTGAGAGCTCCTTATATCAACATGTAGCAGATACAACAATGCACGGAACAGTGCCGGGCCTCACTGTGGGGAACGAAGCCAGTCAGGTGCTGCAGGCAGGATTGGGAGAGCATTACATGACCAGTGACCGTGACCCAAAGACCAAAAGAAAAAGGTTTGAAAAATAAAAATAATTTAGATGAGGGAGGCAGAATTTATCAAAACGAAGACAGGGTCTGGCCACAGTACAGTTACTTCTGGGTGAAACTGTAACATAACAGCGTGTAGGTGGGGGTGGTGGGGATCACTGCTCACAATGGAATTGATGAAAGTGCCACTGCAACATGTTACTTCAAAGATGAAATGTAGGAAAACAAGCCCGGAGAACTTTGGATATCTACAAATATTAAAAATGGAATTAAAAATGAAAGAGATGCTTAAAACAGGCAGAAAGTGAACAGGTCAATGAAGGTCCAAGAAAAGTAGAGAACGTGTAGGGCTAAACTCAAGAAAGTAAGTAGAAGAGCAAACAGGGGGTGGGGGTGGAGCGGTGATAAAATATTAGTGGACAATATTTTCAAGAATCCAAAGACATTTTATCGATTTATTAAGGGTAAGGGGGAACAAGAGAAAGAATAGGGAGTATTAGGATCCGAGGAGGCAACTTGTGCATAGAGCCAGAGAATATGTCAAAGGCGTACTACATATTGGTCTTCACTTTTGGAGGAGCGGTTACTGTATTCAATGTCTGTTCCGCACAGTGTGACCTTAAGCAAACTGACACAGAAGCTGAGGAAGAATTGCAAGTTGAAATATGATAAAAAATGGGCAAATCCCTTTATCCAGATGAACTGTATCTTGGAACATTGTGGAAGATGAGAGAGCCTCTTAAACCTTGCGTTGTTTTTTTTGTTTTGCCTCTGGCTACAAAGGTGGTATGATCGAACATGACAACATCTAATGTTGGTTCAACTTCCACACAGAATGCTCGAAAAAAATGCCATGGGATTAAAGACCACCAAGTCTCACATCAGTGGGAGGGAAACAATTGTAGAAAATTGAGATAGCTGTTGAGGAATGATCACTAAATATCTTCAAGGCTGAGATGGACAGACTTTTAAACAAGGGTTACAGGGAAAATGCAGGAAAAATGAAATTGAAGGTTATCAGAATAAATGTACCCTAATTGAAAGGAAAACCAGAGTCAGCGAGCGGATGGGCATCATGTCTCTCGTATATCTAATGGTAAACCTTTTCTAAAAGCCTGTATTCACTGGAACAACATCTCTCCCTGCAGAATAGGACACAGTTTGGAAAGCAATCAATAGATCCAAAGAATTCATAAATGCAGTACTAACAGACAGAAAAAAAACCAGAGGACTGTGACAAAATGGACTGGCTGTCGGGGTGAATATTTATGTCAGCGCAGTCACCATTACTAGGAGGAAGACCTCAGCAATACACCCTCCAAGTCCAAGTATGGGCCGGGTGTGAAGGAGTGCTTAAGTCCCAAAGAATACACCACTGCAGTGTCTCCCTCCTGCCCTAACCAAAACTAAATATGGAGTGGTCTATTGACGTGCTGTTAGTAGCACAGTACGTAGCAATGCTTAAGTTCCAGAGGCTTCAGTGAGCAACAGCTCAGCAAAAGGTACAGGTAAGCTCAGGTAAAGTCTTTAAATGCTAGTTTGACAACAGTCGACATGGCAATTGCACGTTCCTCCTGAAGGATGTGGGAGCTCAGGGAGATTTCCACTGTCCCTGATGACTATACGTGTGGGCAGTGCACCCAGCTGCAGCTCCTGGGAGACCGTGTTCGGGACCTGGAGTTGGCTGCTCTCCGGATGATCCAGATACAGAGCACTTCAGAGATAAGAGCTTCAGTGAGGTGGTCACACCCAAGTTCCTCCCATAGCCATGTTTCTTTAGTGACTGTCATATCCCAGTCCCATGTAAAGATCCACGTCCTGAGTTCATCAGCCTTACCTATCAGCCGTGTTGCTTTTAAATAAATGCAATTTAATCCAACAGGCGTTACTTGTTTCCTGTCGTGTTCCAGGCAGAGTAGCTGGACTACAACCAGAATGGCGAAGGGAGTAGGCAGAGAGTGCAGGAATCCCCTGTGGCCATTCCTCTCGAAAACAAGTATGCCATTTTGAATACTGATTTTGTGGTGCTGGGGGATAGTTGTCAGGAAATGACTGTTCAGGGGAAAGCAGCAGTAGCCAGCTTAGTTGCATTCCGACTGATTCTGGGGAGCAATGGGAAAGGATAAAGGTAAACAGGGTCTTAGACTTAGGAGATACTATGACTTCAATTGGCAAACCAGGCTGGTGTGTTGCCTCTCAGGTGTCAGGGTCCAGAATGTCTGAGTGTCTGCTGAACGTTCTCATGGCGGGGGGAGGTATGGAAGGTGGATCTGGGGAGCTGGGGTCAGTTGCTAGAAGTCATTGTGCACGTTGGCGCAAATGACAAAGGTAGACATAGGAATGTGGTCCTACAGAGTGATTACTGAGAGCTCGAAGAAAAGTTAAAAACCAGCACCCTTGACACTGGTAATCAACTGATAGATTGTAGTGTCATGAACTAGTGAACGTTAGAATAGGAGGATATGACAGATAAATATGTGACTAAACAATTGGTGCGGGGGGAATCATATTTCTAGATCGTTCGGAGCTTTTCTGTGACAGAGTTGACCTGTTCAAGAGGGACTGGTGGCACATGCACTGGACGGGGGACTAATTTCTTCGCAGCAAGTTTTGCTCGTGCTTCAAGGGAGTGTTTAAATGAGATTGGCAGGAGGTGGTATCCTCAAGAGCAGGGAGGCAAGTGTGAGGGTGGAAGGAGATACAGTATTCAGAAATAGTACGTTGAAGAGACAGATCAGGCTGGAACGCGATAGGGAGCAAGGAATGCTTTTTGATTAAATTGCATTTATTTCAATGCGAAAGGGCTGACAGATAAGGCAAATGAATTCAGGGTGTGGATAGCAAGTCGGCGCTGGATAGTCTATCTCTCACAGAAACATGGCTGAGGGATGGATAGGACTGACAGCTTAATGTACCAGGGTTAAATCCATTAGAAGGGACAGAGATGTTGAAAGAGGGAGGGGAGTTGCATTTCTAATCAAGGGGAGTATCACAGCAGTGATCAGAGATAAAATAACTGATGAATCATACAGTGAGGCTTTGTGGGTTGAACTAAGAAATAAGAAGCGGATGGTTACATTATTGGGGTGGTACTATAGACCCCCTAATACTCAACAGGAATTACAGGAACAAAAATATCTAGAGAGATTAGGGAGACTTGCAGGAACATTCGGGTTGTCATAATCGGGGTTTTAATTTTTATAACACAGACTGGAACTGCCAGAGCATTGAGGGATTTAATTGGATGGAATCAATTAAATGAATCAGGAAAGTTTCCTCAATCAGTATATAGAGAGTCCTAATCGGGAGGGGGCAAAATTTGACTTACTATTACGAAATATGTCAGTACAGGTGAGTGTGGTGACAGTAGATGTGGACTTTGGGACCAGTAACCATAGTTCTGTTAATTTTAAAATAGTTATTGAGAGTGAAAAAAAATTGGTCTACAGATTTAATTCTAAATTGGGGCAAGGTTAATTTTGATGGACTGAGACAGGAGTTTGCAGTGGATGATTGGAGTAGTCTGTTTGTAAGCAAAGGGGCCTCCAGAAAGTGGGAGTTTAAGATCTATATGTTCCTGTGAGGGTGAAAGGACAGTTGACAGGAATAAGGAACCCTGGATAGCAAGAAATGTTTAGGCTTTGCCCAAACCAAATGTGGAGGCGTGGCTCAGGTAGAGGCAGCTTAGATCACGGAAATCCCTGGAGGTGAACAGGGGATGTCGGTGTTTACTGAAGAAGGAAATCAGGAGGGCGAAAAGGGGGTATGAGATAACCTTGACTGAGAAGATCAGGGTGAATCCAAAGAGGCACTTTAAGTATATTAAAGGAAAAACATTAACTAGAGAGAGAATAGGACCCCTCAAAGACCAAAGTGGACATGTATGTGTAGTACCATAAGAGATAGGCAATGTTCAAAATAAATATTTCTCCTCTATATTTACAGTGGAGAAAGACATGAATACATGGGAATTTGGGGAAATTAGTGGTGATATCTTAGGCGCAGTTCATATCACAGTAGAGGAGGTAATGGTTGTACTAGAATCTTTGAAGTTGGAGAAATCTCATGGTCCTTACCATGTATATCCAAGAACACTGCAA
The DNA here is from genome assembly GCF_047496795.1 of Chiloscyllium punctatum. Classification (NCBI taxonomy): domain Eukaryota; kingdom Metazoa; phylum Chordata; class Chondrichthyes; order Orectolobiformes; family Hemiscylliidae; genus Chiloscyllium; species Chiloscyllium punctatum. Next base: position 13,067,573 of record NC_092755.1, on the reverse strand, counting down.
GGGGCTAAAGAAGAATTTACGGGGGCCCTGGCTGATAATTCTGATCATCAGTTACCACAGGTGATGTCCCAGAAGACTAAAGGATAGCAAATGTTGTGCCCTTATTCAAGAAGGACTGCAAAATAAAGCCTGAGAAATACAGACCAGTCAGTTTAACATCTGTGGTAGATAAAATGCTTGAGAAGATTCTGAGGGATAAGATGTACATGCATTCGGAAAACAGCGTTTGATTAGGAATAGTAAGCATAGCTTTTTGAGTGGAAGTTTGAGTGGAATTTGTTAAAGTTCTTTGATGAGGTGACCAGGAGGTTTGACTAGGCTGGGCCACACCAAAGGTGTGGTGCTGGAAAAGCACAGCAGGTCAGGCAGCATTCGAGGGGCAGGCAAATCCGCATTTTGGACATAAGCCTGTCATCAGGAATGTCCAAGGCATCGATACTCCTGCTTCTTGGATGCTGCCTGACCAGCTGCGCATTTCTAGTACCACACTTTGTAACTCTGATCTCCAACATCTGCAGTGCTCACTTTCTCCAAGGGTGGGAGACCAGGTCTATAGGGATTTCAGTTACACCAGAACAGGATGAGGCTTTTCAGCCCCTGGAGTATGATATACAGTTACAGGAAGACGCCAATCAGCCCTCAAGTCAATAGAACTAGACCCAGTTTAAATCATGCAGCAACAGCATCAGAACATTCAGCAACTTGAAGTCAGTAACACAGGAAATGGAAGAGGCAACAAAGTGACTGGACGATGGAGTACACTGCAATAACACCAGGCTATATAGCCGGTCAAGCCTGCTCTTCCCTTCAATAAGGTCAGGGCTGATTTCTCCCGGCATTAATTTCTCTTCCGTGCCCAATTCTTTGTAGCCCACAACTCTCTGATGTGTCAAGATCCATTAACACCATTCTGCTCCTCTAAACATTTCAGAGATGTAGCTGTCTGGGATAGAAAGGCCCGAACATTCACTACCCTCTGAGAGAAGGAAACAGTCCCCGCAGATTTACCTTGACCTTTGATAGGATCAAAAGTTGTGAGCACAGTATCAGAGTGACTGACCCTGACATCACGGCAGGGCGTGACTGACAAAGGTGTCAAGGAGACTGAATAACATTGAACCTCATGGGAATCAGTTGTAAATGCCCAAGTGGTTGGGTCATTTAGGACACCATGCGGCTGGTGCAAATCAATCCTTTCAGTCTCTATATATCGATGTGGGCGATCCTCAGGGAGGGAGAATTGAGATAGGAGGTGATTGGGAGGTCAGATCAGCCCTTACAGGCCCAGCTCAGATGCTCAGCAAAGCATTCCCCTTAGTTTACATTTGGTCTCCCTGAAATAGAGAAGAACACATCAGGAGCAACAGATACAGTAAAGTAGGTTGGCTCCCATCACCTGTCACATCATCCACAATGACCAATCCCTTCGCTAATTTTGATTCGTGCCACAATCCCCGCCAATCCCCACTGGCAACTGACCCTGCAGATGAAAACAATGCATCACCTGCTGGCACACCACCTCCCTCATCTCATCCAAGGCCCCAAACAGTCCTTCGACGTGAAACAGAGGCCACCTGCCTCTCCATCAACCTAGTTTACTGCATCAGGTGCACCTGATGTGGTCTTTACTACATCTGGGGAGAGAAACGTAAACTAAGGGCTCAATTCACCGAGTCTCACAGCCGGGCCCACAGCGGCCGACCTGAGCTCCCAGTCACTACCCATTTCAATTCCCCTTCCCAATTCCTTTCCAACATGACCATTCTTGGCCTCCTCTGTTGCCACAGTGAGTCAGACTGCAAATTGGATGAACAACATCTTACCTTCTGCCTGGTTAGCCTACAACCTGGGGACTCAATATTGAGTTCTCCAATTTGAAATACCCTTCCCAGCCATGGCCCTACTCCCTTTCCAACCCCGCCTTCTCCCTTCCATTCCACCAATGACCCCGCCTTCTAGCTCCCAACTGGATTCATCCCTCCCATCGACCAAGCAGGTTGCACTCACCACTTGTGTCTACTTATCTCCTACCTCACCATCCTGCTCCTCTCCCCACCCCAACCACTCCCTTCACTCTTTATCTGCAGTTCCCCCTACCCCCACTCGCAGTCCTGAAGAACGGGTATATTTGAAATGTTGACTTCTCCACCTCCTGATGTTGCCTGGCTTGCTGTTTCTTCCAGCCTCCTGTTTGTCTCTTATTACACAGGAAGATAAGGAATCTTGTCAGCATAACACGCAGGTAAGCAGCTACCACGGGTCACCCAATAATGGACCTCTTCCCTGGGACGAGGAAGAGGACATTCAGCCACCCGAGACGTTGACACACGAACAGAAGAGGCCATTCCGCCCCTCCAAACTGTTACACTGAAATGGAGGATGTCATTGATGCTGCAACACTACAAACTAATGAAGCAGAGAATGCATGGACATACTGCTCCATGTAGTGCCTCCTGGCTCCATTGCTAATGTTTCACGCGTGTTACATTAACATGACTTGCTGATGGTCAGAAGGCACGGCGGATGGTTTGTGGCACATCTCAAGGAGGCATCTTCCATCTCCGAGAAGACAAGGCTAGTCTTCTGTATGGAGGTCAGAGGCTTTTGAGAATGACCAACCCTGTCAGAGTGTGTCTGCTGAGACGTTTGTGAACAACATGATGCTCAGTGCAGAGTCTCACTCCATCCGTGTATTGAGACGGAGACAGTTTGTTCAGAACCTGGAGCTGTCTCTCAATAAACATGGGGCTCCATGGAGACATGTAAACTATCACAGAGTCATAGAGTTCAACAGGCCCTTTAGCCCAAACTGGTCCATTCAGACTAACATGTCCATCCATGCTAACTCCATTTTCCTGTACTTGGCCCATTACCTTCTTAACATTCCCTATCATATATTTGTCTAAATGTGAAAACATTTCTTGCGAGAAACATATAATATTTCACGATATCAATGTTAAGTTTTGAAAATAATGAATGTTGGTCCAGAACGATCAAGTTTTATTGCAATCACTATTTTATTATTTTGTCGCATTACAGATTAAACACTCATTTCCTTCACACTCTCATCGTGGTACCTTCATCGCAGGGATTAGTCTGGTGTATCGCCTTCAGTCAGTCTCATTGCAGCAAGGAGGTCATTCCTCGTAAAGGAGAGAAAATCTGTTCACAGCGCCCTAAGTACTGTCTCAATATCACTTTACAACTTCAGTAAGGTGTCTTCACACTTATACTTCTATCAATTTTCATTGAAGGACACCACACATTTACTGGGCTGATTACTTACTGCTCCGTATGAATTCTGTCAGTGGCTCATGGCCAAGGACATCCACCTCCTTTTCACCAAGAACACTTCCCATCATCTCGCCTTCTCATAAATACAAACTGGGAAGGATGGTATGCTTTGCCAAATAATTTTATTGCCTTGCAAAACATTATGCTTAAGCACAGCCACGCCAACAGCAACACCACTATTGCCATTGGAGATGGTTGGAGATGCAGAGGAGGTGATGGCCTAGCTGTATTATCTCTGGAATATTAACCCAGGGACCCAGGTGATGACCCAGACCCCTGATTCGAATCCCACCATCGCAAATGTTGGAATTTGGATTCAATAAAATATTAGGAGATTGAGAATCAAATGAAACAATGAAAGCATTGTGTTTGTCCTACCTGGCACATTGATGCACTTCAGGGAAGGAAATCTACCATCTTCTCCCGGTCGGACTTACATGTGACTCCAGACCCACCGCACTGTGGTTAACACACAGTTGTAGTTTGAAATGGCCCAGCCAGCCGCTCAGTTATATCACTCACTACAAATTCTCAAATAAATGAAACCGGGCGGACCTCAGCACTGACTACTTACAGCTCACAGACTGCAGTGTGTCAGGAAGGCATCTTACCAACACCTTCTCAAGGACAATGAGGAAAGGGAATTATATACTGGCCCAGCATGCCATTACTGAATAAAAGAAGATGATCACACTCAAGGAAGAGAGACAAAGGGACATAACTCACTTTAAACCGGGACTTTGATGTACGTTTTACATGGGCATGAATTTCCGTAATATGGAAACAGACGATTTGATTAGATTATTTACAATTTTGAAACTGGCCCTTCGGCCCAACAAATTCCCACCGACCCCCAACCCACCCATACCCCTTACCTAACACTACGGGCAATTAAGCATGGCCAATTCACCTGACCTGCACATCTTTTGGACTGTGGGAGGAAACCGCAGCACCCGGAGGAAACCCGCACAGGCAGACGGGGAACATGCAACCTCCACACAGTCAGTCACCTGAGGCGGTGAATTGAACCCCGGTCTCTGGCGCTATGAGGCAGTAGTGCTAACCACTGTGCCACTGTGCCACCATGCCGCCCACGAAAGAAGGAAATTAAATAAGATTAGTCTGGACTTTTATTTGCATTCCAGCTGATCATCAGCAATCCCTCTGTTTGTTTCTTTCTCCCTACCTCTCTCTTTCTCTATCTATTCAACTCACTCCTTCTCCCTTTCACAACAGCCATCCCTGTCATCAACATCAAACACACTATTTCCCAGCTACATTCAGTTCTGGTGGATGGTGATTGGACGCGAAACGTCACTTCTATTTTTCTCTCGACCTGAGGCTGCTTAATCTGTTCAGTTTCTCTGGCACTTACTCGTTCCTTTTGTTTCTGATCAGTAGCAGCATTCTTATTTTCACTCTACCTTTCATTGAATGTCTGCATCACTGACAGGGCAGCATTTGTGGACCTCACTAAATGCCTTTTAGTGTGAGGCCATTCCTTAAGGTATTGGGTCTGACGTCAGTCTTAATGCAGATCAGGCAATAATGCGAGATTTCTTCACCAAAGGACAACAGTGAAATAGATAAACTTATTGACAAAGTGCTGCTGGTATTATATTAGTAAAATTCACTTTTATTTCCAGTTCCTGTCATTTGAATTTAAGTTCTGTCATCATCTGTGATAGGATTTGAAGCAGTGTCCATATGAATTACGTGGCCAGCGACATTACTACTCTGACACAGTGTCCCTGTCATGAATTTGTTTTACAGACAAGAACAAGGTTTTGATGGAAACATTTGGAACGGAAAGAGCGATTAGAAGAGAACAGGAAACATAAAGTCTGACTTTTACCAAGGTATACGTAATGGTTTATTTAGCACCCGCACTGACGTCAATATGGGGTCTGGCGATACGATGGAGCTGATAGTGGGTAGTTTTGGTGATGGAGAGAATACCAAGACATAAGTCAATTCGGGGAAAATAGGTACTTCGGGATTGTGAACAGTCTTGTTGTCAGTTGTTTCTAAGGGCGGTGGTGTGGGCGGTTCTGACATTTGTGGGTAATGAATGGATTTGCATTTGAAACTGAAGACAATAGTTTGAATATTTACTAAATATAGATAACAGAAATAACACTGAAGTTCACCATGGGATTAACAAATCGATAGTGATGGGGAGACTTACCAGGAACACCAACAATAGCGAGCATGGGATAGTAACCAGCCTGAATAATCTGCAGTACACCTAATATCCGATATGGTAATATGTACCAATACCAGGAAAGATACATAAGGCCTAAAGATAAACTCCTGTCCATTGTTGCAGCATTCCAGTCTATTTTCCTTATATTCTGAACCATTGGTGCGACATTCCAGTCTGCTGTTCTCAGATTCTGGTCCATTGTTGGCATGTTCCAGTCTGACGCTCTCAGATTCTGATCCACTGTTGAAACATTCCAGTCTACTGTTCTCAGATTCTGGCCCATTGTTGGAACATTCCAGTCAACAGTTCTAGATTCTGATGTCTCCTTTCCCTGTCGCTGCAACTACTGATCCTTGTCAGTGTTGCTGGTGATGCATCTGCAGCAACAATGGGGTAAAGCATTGGAAGAAGTCCAGAACAAATAGAAGAGTAAAACCATCCAGTGACATAATTAGGATCCATGGAGACTGACATTAATCACAGTCACTGAACAAACAGATCCAGATAACTCCTTTTGAAATGTGACTTTCAGTTCAAAATAACAACTGGATTGAACTGAATGTTGACATCGCTGGTTAATTGTCACAACTCCCATCACCAATTGCTCTCGTGAAGTTCGTTGTGAGGGAGAATTATGAACGTTTTCTTATCGCAGGCTAGATGATTCTGCTGTATTATTCATTTACAATACTGTAACCACCTGAACGCTCCACCATGACCATCCACAAAAAAAATCACAATCTAGATGTGGTTTCCATGCTGGTCTCTCCTCGACGAGAACAGGCGCCAAGCAACAGGTTCTCAGTGGATATATTTGCCCTGACCATACACAGAAAGTGTGGATCTGTCTGGACATTCCACTCGTGACAATGCTGAATCGTCAACACAGAACATGATTGAGCACTGTTGTATGTAAACTAACAAACACCTTAATACATTATATTGGCTTCAAAGCAGTGAGACTTACAGTTTTGGAATTCAGTCCAAAGAGAAATGTGTCATGTTCTCACAAAGCCAGTCCTTTGACAGGGTTATGTTGTCCTTGATTTTTTAAAGAGGGTCTACACGACCCAAGATTTCAATGTGTGAGAATTTCGAATGGTTCGTTGGGGTCCTTTTCTTTATACCTAACAGATAATGCCTCATCCAGAAGCCTTTCAACTCTTTAAAAAGTAGCCTGTATAATCAAGAGAACCTGTCCAGCTCCCTGGCTGGACAGTTTGGATCAGTTCGGGGGTTTGTTGAGTCAGGGTCACTGGACGTTCTCTGCCTCCTTCTGCCCTTCTGACATTATAACCTGTAAACAGTTGTGTCAATTTTACCCTTGGTGCTAAGGGGTTCTGTTTATTGGGATTGTTGCAAGTATATTGGAACAGCATCCTTAAATTGGGATAGCCTATCAGATTCGCATAAGATACGTTATTCATGTATTCTATTTTCAGTTTCTTATATTACATTTGGTAATTTGGCAAATAAATGTCATTTGTTTAAAACCCGGCAGTCTGGCCAGCTCATTCACTCTGGGAATATCAGCTATACACTAATGTTCAAAAAACATCAAATTTACGGTCCAGGCTGCCTGCTTAAAATGTTTTGAGGGGTCGAGTCTGGTCCATAACAGATTAGGGGGCCTTTGCGGAATTTAGAAAGCGAGTGGCAGGTGTCATTGTCTTTTATTTCGTGTGTTGATTTGGTGAGTAAACAGAGCGTCAGATAACGGTTCCTGCAGGAACCAAGCTAGTTTTGGAGTTGGAGAAAATGACCTTGGGGGTGTTACAAAATGCACACAAGTCCAAGCCGCAGGAATTAGTAGACAAAGGGAGTTGAAGCTACCTCCTAATATAAGGAAAGATGAGATGATTACAGCACTAGCTCAGCATTCTAATTTGCTGCAAACTCCATCATGATCTGTGGAGATGACTAAACTTAATCGCAAATGTAGCAGCTTGAGTTAGAAGCAGAGATGAAGCAATTTGAGCTACGACTAAAATCTGGAAAGGAAGAAAGATAACGAATAGGTTTAACAGAGGAAAGAGAAAAAAATAATAAATAGCTTCAGCAGGAGAGAAAGAAAAAGAGGGAGCATTTGAGCTTCAGAGATGGACACTTAGAATGGGAAGTCAGCGTTAAAAGATGAGGATGAAGGCTGAAGGTAAGCTTAGCGAGGAACAGACTGAGGATAGGCAATCTCATTGTAGTCCAAAGCCTGGTGAGAAACGTGTTTCAGTATATTCACAGCTTGCCTAAATTTGATGAGTAAGAAAGTGGCTAAAGAATTTCAGTGGCCAGTGACCATGTAGGATTTGTTGACCCAAAAAAAACTTGTAGGCAGTGCTAGTGAGGTTTGCGCAACACTATCAGAGGAGGTATCTGGGGAGTATGAGGTGGGGAAAATGTACATTTGAGCGTGTGCCAAAAGTCTGCAGACAACGTTTCAGGAATTTAAGGAAGGATCCTGGTCGAACCCATATTGAGGTTGAAAAGATCAAACAAAGTAATTTTGATAGATGGATATGAGTTTTAAAAAGAGAGCAAACATACGATGCTCTGAGAGAGACAATTACTTTGAAGGAGTTTAAGCATTCACATAGTGCACACTCATTTGGAAGATCATAGAATTATAAAGCCAAAACTGGCAGCTGAAGTGGCTGATGATTATGACTAGTGATTACGATTATAAAACTTTTTTTGGCTTCCAGAACCAATTTCAGTCCATGATGGATAGTAATTGTGCCAAAGAGAAATCCCCACGTAGAAAGGCAGATATAGATCTCGGTGAAGCACTTACCATAGGGTAAAAAGGAAATACATGAAGGAGGCAAAGAAGATAAAAAGCTCTGGTGTTTTCATTGCAACAAATTAGGACAAATGAAATCACTGTTTTGGTGGGTTCAGAAAAAAAAAACACAGATGCAGCAAAAAAGATAAGTCTGGGAGTTTTGTTGGAGTGGTAACAGAAAGCACAGTGGAAGCTAGGAAGCTGCATCAGAGTGTACAAGCTGATTGGAGGTTTGTTAAGGAGGAAGTGCCAGATCTGCTTAGAAAATATACCTGCAAAGGGAAATTTTACTCACATAGGGCAGGTAGAGAGGGTGCAATATTAAGAGACACAGGATCCTCTGTGAAAAGATAGGAGATATGTACTCCTGAAGAACTATTTCCAGGAAATGTACTGCTAGAGGGAATTCACCATGAGACAAAAGGTGCAAAAGTATGTAAAGTGTGCATAGCGTGTCCAGATAAGTGTGGGGAAATTGTGGCAGGGGTACTGGACAAACTCTCAGCTCCAGGAATAAAATTTGTCCTTGCAGAAAATATAGCTGATTCAGTGGTTGGATTACTGCCACTCTCGTTGTAAAGCCAGTGGATATGCAGACAACTGAATCAATGTAGGAATCATATCCTGGAAACATTCCTGATTATGGGTAATGAAGTCCCAATATCACCAGTTGAAACAGAAAATATCAAAAACGTAAAGATAAGGAAGCTTAAGTGGCATGAGCAGATACTTTGTTCCATCAGAAAGTTGAGAAAAAACAGGAGCAAATAGGTGATCGTGTAACTATTTTTTGCTCAGTTTAACTAACTGAGTCACAGCAGAAAGATAAAAGTTTAAAGCAGTTGCATCGAAAGCATATACGTTAGGAATTTTGAATGTATCCCTGAGTGTTATTACCTTAAGTATGATGTCCAAATGAGGAAATGGAGACGAACTATTTTCAAGGAGTTGAGAAATGGGAAGAGATTCATCAAATCATATTGCCAATGGGTTACAGAAAGGAGGTGATGCGAATGGTGTATAAGTTACCACCTGGAAGTCAGTTAGGAGTTATGAAACAAACAGACTGAATACAGAAACACTTTACTGGCCTGGACCGCAACAGCATGCAGTTGAATTTTGCCAGACGCGTCATACATGTCATGTAATTGGAAAAACTCAAGCAATAATAAAATCTGCACCTTTCTTAACTATTCCGGCATTTGAGGAACCTTTTACAGGAGTCTTAATTGATTGGCTAGGTTCCCGAACGCAAACAAAAAAGTGGCCATCAGTATTTGTTAACACTAATGGATGCATCGACTAGATTTCCAGAGGCCATCCCAAGGTGCAGTATCACAGATAAAAGAATTGGAAAGGAATTACTCTTTTATAAAAAAAAATGATACGGACTACCAATGAAGATACAGTGGGATCAAGGTTCAAACTTTACATCTAATTTATCACGATAATGTCTTAGGATTAAGCAATTCAAATCTACTGCATACCATTCAAAATTGCAAGAAGCGCTAAAAATGTGACATTAAACATTAAAGACCATGTTGAGGGTTTATAATCCAGGGATTATCCAGATGATTAAGGTTAGGGAATTCCATTTGCACTTTTTGTGATCAGGAATGCCCAAAATTAACAGAGCAAATTCATTCCATTGGAATTATGTTTTGGGCATTAAGTGAGAGGACCATTAAAATTGATTAAGGAGAAAATAGCAAATCAGAGTTCAAAGGCCACACATTTGGACTAGGTCTCAAAACTTAAGGGACGATTAATAGCGCTGGGGAGTTGGCTAGACAGCATTTAAAAGTATTGCAATATGCAATAAAATAGGAAGCGGACGGGAAATGCTTTTAAAAAGTGCAATTTTGCGATCGGGGATAAGGTATTACTATTTCTTCCAGTTGTAGGTGAACCTTGAATAGCAAGGTTTATTAGACCTTACCAAATACAACGGATATTGAGTGAGGGTAACTACTTTATAGAGACTGCAGAAAGAAAGAAATCTCCCAGCGTATGTCATTTGAATATGCTCAAAAGGTACTTTGACAGGTAAGGAAAGCCAGAGAATAAGGTGTTAATGATTACGGCACAGAAGAAAATAAACAATTTCAGAAGATTCTGAATCGGATATTACTTAAATTAAAGTGGACAATGAGGTAGTTGTCTAAAATTGGGATAAATGATTGAGTTACCTTTCTGAGAAAAATCGAAATAACCAGAAAGAGTTATTACTATCACATGGGGAGATATGCAGATATGAACTTGGAAGTACTCACCTAATTGTGCATAATGTAGCTATAAGAGTTGCTGTTACAATTAACCAACATCCGTACAGGCATAATCCTCTAAAATTGGCACAGGTTCAGAAAGAGATTGAATACATGCTCTAAGATGACATAATCAACATGTGTTACAGTGAATGGAAATCACCCATAGTCATGGTGCCAAAGGCAAATGGTACCCACGATTATGCGTGGACTAACGTAACGTCAATGCAGTTAAAAACATTGATGCATACCCAGTTCCACGGTTGGAAGACTGTGTTGAAAATGTGGGACAAGCAACTTACATTTGGTATGAAAAATGTGTCACATTTCAGGGACTAACCAATAATTTGCCGGATTATCCAACCTGTGGTTTACATTTATGACCTTGTGATTTTTAGTGACTCATGGAAGGAACAATTATATCATCTATCACACTTGTTTGATGGACTTCGGAAGGCAGGCTTGGTGGTAAACCGAGCAAAAAGTGAATTTTCCAAAGCAAAAGTCACCTTCCTTTGCCATGCTATTGGACATAGATAAACGGCACCATGCGATTTAAAAGTGAAGGTGATTGGGGAATTTCCCATACTGTTGACAAAAGAAACAATTTCTGGGACGAAGTGGATTTTTTCGAATGTTTGTGCCTCATTTTCGCAGTGTGACTACTTCACTCACTGAATTGCTAAAGAAAGGCAAGAAGTTTCAGTGGACAGAGGACTGTCAGAAGGCATTTGACAGAATTTGAATTATGTGTTAACCACTGCCTCACGATCAGACACACCGGAATATGCAAAACAATTCAAGGTGGATTTAAATGCGAATGATGTGGATTTCGGTGCTGGGCTCCTGCAGGAAGACGACAAGCAGACACAAAGACTTATTGGGTATTTCTCCAAGAAGTTGAATGTTCATTAGTAGAAACATTCAACAGTTGAGAAAGAGACTGTGAGCTTTGTGTTTGCACGACAACATTTCAGTGTTTACGTTACCAGCAACATATCAGAGACAACCATTTGCACTGATCATAACCCAATGAAGGCTTTTTGGAGAAATTTAAGGACAAAAATGCGAGACTGTTTAGCTCAGACCTGTTGTTAAAGCCATTCAACTTGAAAATTGTGCACGTGGAGATCTTGAACACATGAATATGAATGCATTGTTGAGACTTGAGGGACAAATGGAGGCACGCAATGATGGAAGTACCACACACTGAATCTGGATGTAGTTGTGCCTGTTCGCATGTTGATTGTAAACAAATGTATATGCGCATTTTAGAGTATGAACCACTATTTCTGGTGGTTTTGAAATCTGAAGCCACCTTTGGATATTGAAGATTCGGTTTTATATTGGGGGAGTTGTCACACAGGGGGTCTCTTTATAAGGTTATGTTGTCCTTGATTTTTTTTCAGAGAGGTTCTAAACCTTCCAATGTTCCAACATGTCTCAATATTGAATGCTTCATTGGGGTCCTTTGTTTGTAACCTAACCGATAATGCATCGGACAGAGGGCTTTCAAGCCTTAAAAATAAACTGGTGCAAACAAGGGGATGTGGCCAGCTCTCCAGCTGCACAGGTCAGCTCAGTTCGAGAGTTAGTTGAGTCAGGTTCAGTGTTGAAACTAGACGCTCTCCCCCTCCTTCAGCCCTCTGACTTTGTAACCTATAAGCTTTTTTGGGTAATTTTTACGCTTTATGCTCAGGGGTTTGTTTATTAGGATTATTGCAAGTAATTTGGATCAGCATCATTAATTGGTCTTAGCCTGTTAGTTTTGGAGAGGATGTATTATTCAGGTACGTTATTTTCGGTTCGTTGTATTTAATTCCTTATTTTTGCAAATACATTCTGTTTGTTTAAAAGTCGGCAGTCAGACCAACTAATTCACTCTGGGAATATCCACTGTACACTTACCTTCAACAAATGGCAACATTACGGACTGGGCTACGTGCTTAAGAATGTTTTGAGTGGTCGGGCCTGGTCCTTCACAATGTACAATAACCTTGTCTATTAAAAGTCATGAATTAATGAGTAAGGGATGGAATGAATATGATATTGGCTATGAGACAGAAAGGGCTGCGGCCAGTGGCTGAGGAGACCTGAAGGGAGTGCAGCAATATCTCCCAGTCACTAGCATTCAGCCATCACTGTTTCTGACAAATGGAATGAAATGCAATGCAGAGCAAGATAACAGATAACCCCTGGTATATGGAATGTTGAACAACAATGCGAATGGAATAGGGCTATTTTAAATGTGAAGCACATAGTTATATTTTATATATCGACTGTTTAATCACAGGTTATACGGGTTGTTAAGATTGTTTACATCTGGACGGGATAGTCAGAAATAAAAACAGACAGAGATAACAAAATGTATTTCGTGATAGTGAGTTACAGCAGAGTAAGAGTGAGAATACAGCTCATACTGAGCTGGTACAGAGATGATGGGCTGCAGGACAACCACCTTTATTGTACTTATTCAGAGAAATATATTGAAAATGTTCAGAAACTGAGGAGAAAAGTTTAGTCATAAAACGCACAGAAAATATCATAATTAATGAACTATTCCTATTTTTGCATCAAGTGTAGCGGTCTCTAAAAGGCCTTTTCAATCAAAATCACTTTGATGAGATCCACGCATTTATTTTCAGAACTTACAGAAGAAACAGACTCCAGTGCAATATATGTGTCATTGGCACAAGTGATGGGAACAGGAATGGAGCATATTGCCCAAATATAATCGGGTTCAACATCCAGAGCAATCAAGAAAAAGGAAAATATTAAAGATAGTGGAAATCTGAAATACAAATGCAATATGAAGGAGGAATGCAACAGATGATGCAGAATCTGAGCAGAGAAACAGAGTTAACATATCGAGTCTTATATGAACCTAATCTGAACAAGTTATGTTAGACTCAAAAAGAATTAATTCCATTTTTCTCTGCTTCGATACTGCCAAAGCTGTGGGGTTTCTCTTCAGAACTTTCAATTGGTGCCATGACAGGAGACAGAGAGTAATGGGGGGTGGTTGCTTTTCCGACTGAAGGCTTATGCCCAGCAGTGTTCCACAGAGGTTGGTTCTGGGTTTTCATTGTCTGTCATTTATGTAAATTATTTGAGAATATCGAAGGCATGGTTCGTAAGTTTGTGGATGACACCAAAACTGGTGGCATCGTGGACAGTGAAGAAGGTTTTCTAAGAATACAAAAGGATCTTGAGCAAATGGCTCAAGAGATTGACAAATAGCAGATAAAGCCCCACACCCTTTATATTGACTAAAAGATAAAATTGAGTAAAGTTGTCTATATCTAAAGTAAGGTTTTCTTTGATTCTTGAATAAAAGCTCAATAACTGTAGTTGTCCATTGTTCTTTAATTTTACCAGCATTACCCTTCACTCTAACAGGGACATAATGACTCTCAATTCCCGACGTCACACTGTTGAATGCCTCCCACTTGTCAGACATCGTTTTACCTGCTAACAGTCTACTCCAATTAAACTTGTTCTATGCCATTAAAATGTATGGTACTCCAATTAAAGCGAACATTAATGAAAGGTTTATTATTTTCCATAACCATTATGAAACTAATAGAGTTATGATTGCAAAACCCAAAACATTCCCTCACGTTTACTTCAGTCACTTGCCCTGCCTATTGCACAAAAGAAGGCCTAGTTTACCTCTTTCTCTGTTAGAATCATCCGCATATTGATGAAGAAAATTTTCATGAACACATTTGACAAATTCTTCACCATCCAATTCGTTAACACTGTGGTAGTCCCAATCAATATTTAGAAAATTAAAACCCCCCATTATTACAACCTTATTACGCTTAAATATATCCGAGATCGCCCTACACGTTTGTTTCTCGATTTCTTTCTTGTTGTTGGAGAGCATATGGTACAATACAATCAAAGTGCTCTTTCCTTTCTTATTTTTTCATTCAACGAATGTATTTTCACTGGACGATTTGTCACAAATAAGCATTTAGTGCAATCTGTTCAAAGTGAACTTTATTTTCTTATTTTTAATACTATATGCATATATTAACTGGGTATTTTTTTCAGAAATATCTTCCCCAGTTACAGCAATAATTTGTTCCTTAATCAAAAATGGCAGCCCTCCCCTTCCCTGCCCCCTGCATGTCTGTTTCCATCATTTCTATGACCCTTCACACCTGGAACATTGAATTGCCCTTCATGAACATCATTCCAGCGAAAGTGAGGACTGCAGATGCTGGACATTAGAGTGGAGAGTGTGATGGTGGAAAAGCATAGCAGGTCAGGCAGCATCCGAGGAGGAGGAAAATCGATGTTTCAAGCAAAAGCCTTTCATCAGCCCATTCCTGATGAGGGGTTTTTGCCTAAAACGTTGACTTTCCTGCTCCACACATGTTGCTTGGCCTACTGTGCTTTCCCAGAACTACACTCTCGACTTGAACATCTCTCAACCAATTATCTGTACTACTTATGATGTCCCAATCCCATGTTCTTAAACATGCCTTGAGTTCATCAGCCTTTCCTGTAAGACCCCTTACATTGAAATAAATGCAATTTCGTGCTTCAGAATTACTATACACTCTTGACTCTCTCGTTTTCATTTTCTAATTGACATGTGCTCCTCACATTCATAAACTACTCTAACCATCCTGCCATTTGTACTGCTACTTGGAATATCCCCTTGCCGTCTCTATGAATGTAAAGTTTCCCTACATAGAATGAGCAAATCTCCCTGCTAAGATATTCTTTGTTTTCCAGTTTAGATTTGACCAATCTTTTCTGAACAGATTCAAATAGATTGAAATTTCCCAAAAATCTAAATCCCTCAATAGCAGAATAGCTCTTCAGCCGTTGATTTTTCTCCTTTAACCCTTTGTTGCTTCCCAGTTGAATATGGCATTGGGAGTAAACAAGAAAGTATTGCTTTAACGATTTTATTTTTGATACTCTACCTCACGTCTTAAGTTCACTCTGTACTATTTTAATCTTTCCCTAAAAAATGCCATTCCTGCCATTATCTACAATAATGTTTGGCTATTCAATCTCACCTTTAACAACGTGCTTGAAATGTTTCAAAACGTTCTTAATCCTCGCACAGGGAAAGCAAAAAACCCTCCTAAATTAATGGTCACTGCCCCAGACTCTCCTGTTGATGCCTCGATAGAAAAGTCCACAGAAGCAATAATTCTACTAACTCTTCTCAAACGCTGCTGAACATAAGAATCATTCCAATTGTCCAATATTGATTCCTGTTCCATTTTCCTCAGAGAGACAATTCCCTTCAGCTGTTCTAAAAGCAGGGAAGCATTTTGATAGAGGAATAGCCACCGGAGACATTTGGACTACCTTCTTATCTTTTCTGTCAGACACCCAGCTATCTAACTGATTTGTTGGACAACATTGTTTTCTAAATCTTCTAGCCATCTCTCTCTGTACCTTATATGTGACCTTAATTACATTATGCATAAAGGCAGGATTGTTTTTGACAACTTATATAGATGTTACCTTTCATTACCTACAGACAATAACGTTTAAAAAAATGGAAATTTAATTGAATCTTTATCCTCATTACTCGAATTCTTTTAAACAAACTTGTTAATCTGTGTTAATCGTACAGACGGAAAGTTCCTTCAGCTCTGACTATTGCGGGAATGATACAAAGAATATTACCCAGGTCCACGTAAAACCCAAATGTTGCAGGGAAAGCCACTGAAACCTAATCCAATATTAATTACATACAAGCCTTATGAACAAATCATAGAGAAGGGCATAATATAAAAGGCGAATGTCCAAAATAAAATTCGTGGCTCCCTCATAAAAAACCTCAAATGCATTACACTGTAAATTCACAAAAATAGGAATAACAAGAGAACGGGAAGAAAATCAAGGCTAAGTAGTGAACTTCATAAATGATGATGATGAGAATGGGAGGGATGGAGTTTGGGGGGAATGATAAATAACGTTGTGGATGACACAATGATGAGCTGATGGTTCACAGTGAGGAGGAAGGTGTGAGGTTACAGGACGGTCTAAACCAACTATTCAGGTGGACAGATCAATCGCTGATGAAAAATGTAACACATATATATGTGATACATTTCTGAAGTATTAAGACAAGAGAGTACTCAAACTGAAGACAGGCTTGATTTATTTGATTTTACTTTTAAGCAAAGAAGGTTGAGAGTTGCTCCTGGTGGCGGTGTTAAACAGCATGAGGGGTATGCACAGGGTGATCAGACGGCAGCCTTTCCCCTTACTCGTAGGCTCAATAAAAAGGAGACACACTTATAAAGTGAAAGTGGTCTCACCATTAATCTGTAAACTGTTGAAAAACTTTCCTATTTCTAAATGTATTTGGTTTTAAAATATTTCAAGATTTATATTGTATTCTGAAAAATGTGATATTGAAGCAGAGGTTTGTTTTGTGATCCAGATTCCCCATTCCTCGTGCCTCTGTTTCGCAATCTGTTCATTGAAATAATACAATTTTTCCATTCAACTCTCCAACATGCTCAAACACAGACTCAGTTTCTCAACTATGATCCAAAGACCAATATTTGCCCGTTCCCCTGACCTCGTAAAAGACTTATATCTTCTTCACATCTTCCTTTTCTAATCTTTTCAAAGTTTGTATTCTTTTATAATAGTTCAAAATATTTTTCGTAAGATATACAGTATGACACTTTCCAACAGTGTTGATAATGTAATATCTTTACTCAATATGTAAATATAAAGTTGCAACAATGCTAAAGTGTTTTTCACTCACATCCCAGACTGAAGTTGCAGCAAATAGTCATTGACATCTCAAAAGAATTGCCAAGTATTTACTTCTGATCGGAATGGTAATTTGTGTCTTTATTATGAAATGGACATGCTAATTATGGACTGCAACATTTTGATGTGGTTTACTCCAGACAATTAAACATCAGGAATAAAGCGCAGAGATAGGCCAGCTGGTTGCCAAGGCCTGCTGTGGGAATCAACAAAACCTTACTGTTGTCTTTTCTCCAGATTGATGTCTTGTTCCTGACACACAGAGCAACCCACACCTCCCTTGACCAAAACCCACGAGTCATTCACCCCAGCCACCAACCATAAATAAAATTTAAAGAACTGCAGATGGAGCAACACAAGAACATAGAAATTAGGAGTGACGGAAGGAAATTCAACTTTGTACTTAACCACATTAAACACCATCTGCCAGATTTAACAATCTGCCACAATTTTTACTATTCATCTGTAAACTCTTTATTTCCGTATTACAGCCTGTTTGCCATCTCGTTTAGTACCATCTGTGAATTTAGTTGCTCCACTCTGTCTCTCCTTCCAAGTCATTTGGATTGATTGTAAACAGTTGAGGTCTGAGAACTGAAACCTGCTGCACCTCAGTAGTTTTAGTTCGGCAAAGAAAGACCAGTTATCCCGATGCTCTGTGTTCTGTCAGTAAGCCAATCTTTTTTCCAATTCAATATTCTACCCTTAACCCCCCGGGACCTAACCTGCTAGATCAGTCCTTTATGCAGCACCTTGTCAAATCCCTTCTGAAGTTTAGATGGACAGCAGTTGCTGTATCCCAATTATCCACATTGTTTGTTATGTTCTCAAAGAACACCAGCAGGTATATCAAGCACAACCTGCCCATCATGAAACCGTGCTGACAGTGGTGAACTGATCTTTGTTTTTCCAAATGTTCAGTTATTTCCTACGTTATGGTTGACTGAAGAAACTTCCTCACTACAGAGTTAAAACTCACTTGTCTAAAGTTTGTCATTTTTTCCTATCTCTTGTTTTGAATACGAGCGTCACATTATTAATTTTCCAATAGTTCCGCACAGTTCCAGAATCAAAGGATTTTTTGAATATCGTAACTAACACATTAGGTACCTCTGCTGTTACCGCCTTTAATATAAGAGACTGCAGGCCAAGAGCCTGACCTCCCTCTAATCCCATCAATGTATTTAATACCTTTTTCCCTCAGCATCGTACTTCCAGCACAATCCTTTGCAGTTGTTGTAAGTTTTGGGAAGAAATTATCTTCCACTGTGAAAGCAAGAAGTGTTGGCTTTACCTCTGCCCCTTCTGAGTTCCCCATTACTACCCCACCGTTTTCATTCTCTAAAAGTCCAACAACTGCGTTCAGCTTTCTTTGACTTTTTGCCTACACAGAGAAGTATTCTTTATCAATTCTTATGTTTTTAACTCATTTTCCTTCGTAGCCATTTTGATTTTATTTTTAACGAAAGTTTGCGAACAATTAAAGCGTTTTTCTTTATTCCATTCATGGGAAGATGGCGTCGCTGGTTAGACAGCACTCATTGTCCTTCCCTAATTGCCCAGAGGGCAGTTAAGCAACAAGCAAATTTGTGTGGGTTTGAAGTCACATGCAGATCAGATCAGGTAAGGATGGTGGCTTCCAGTCCAAGAGGACATTCGTGAAACATATGGATAATTCAAACAATAAGCAATAGATTCACTATTATCAATACACTCTTAATTCTAGGTTCATATTGAATTTAAACTCCACCATCTGCAATGGCGGCATTTGAACGTGAGTCCTCAGAACATTATCTGAAGCAGCAGTCGGTGATCATGCCACCAGGCCATCACCTTTATGTTAGTATCGACTTCCTTGTTAAGACATGGATCACTTTTCACCTTTTTAAAATTCCTCTTCCACTCAGGATTACACTTTAACTAAGGAGTTTGGACTATCTCCCGAAGTAGTTGCCACTGTTCTTCAAATGTGCCGACCTTTTATGTTTTTTGCCAAGTCCATTCAGGCCAAGCCCTTCCTCATGCCAG
The DNA here is from genome assembly GCF_047496795.1 of Chiloscyllium punctatum. Taxonomy (NCBI): domain Eukaryota; kingdom Metazoa; phylum Chordata; class Chondrichthyes; order Orectolobiformes; family Hemiscylliidae; genus Chiloscyllium; species Chiloscyllium punctatum. The sequence goes on along the minus strand of NC_092755.1, from coordinate 13,048,237 downwards.
TAAAATTATCATTGTCCAACACTAAACCTCACATCTGTGACTCTTTCTTCACTGTTTCAGTCTGAATGTAAAACTGCATCATTTTGTGGTCACTCTTTCTGAGGTGATCCTGTACTACAGTATGACTTATCACTCCTTCTTCATTATATTATAGCAAAGCCAGTTCTCTGTTTGGTTCCTCGAGGTGTTACTCGAAGAAATAATCCCTCATACATTCGATGAATCATTTTTTGAAGCTCCCCTAGCCAATTGATTAAGCTAGTCAAATTTAGGAGACTCTAACCCAACCACACCCAGAGGACTCTAACCCCAATTCCTGTACTGCTGACAGAAAGTTTAACCATTTGTGATTTGGTTTGAATGCACATTTGTTTGTTGGTGACTGAGTGGTTGTGCTTTATTCCCTGGAGCTTGAGATCCGAGACTGTTTTGAATCTGATTTCTATTATGAAAATTTAACATGATTTATTTTAAAGTTAAGGATATTACAGTGATTACGAAATAAAATGTTAACTCCTGTTCTTTTACAGGTCATGGCTGCCTCACTATCAGTTTCTAACTAATCTCTTTTATCCTTATATATCAGTGATGTGTGGAGGGCAATTGACGTTTCAGTTCAACATTTGATTGTAATTTTAAAAATCCAATGGTTCATATCTGTGTCCTTGGAGCCGGCCATTATTCATGCATTAGATGTTTTTTTAAACTAGAATAGACAAATCCTTTTAAGACACCTCCGATTATTTCACGACCTATGGTATTGCAGTTGAGCAATGACTGGTTAAGACTACTTAAGAAAACTAATTTTAGGATTAAATTAAGGGAATAAAACCGGGTAATTATAGTGGATTTCAAAGTTGGGAGCTCTATGCATTTTACATTTAAAGTATTAAATACTGAATAAATGAATTTATAATATATAAATATATATTATGAGTAAGGTTCCAAAATGTATAGTTAGGGACAGGCTTTAAAGTTAGACAAGCATAAATTGATGAATTGGTATTTGAAGTTATAGGGAGCAAACAAACATCTGGCAACGTAACATGAGAAGCAGAAACAAAAGGCAAAAACAATGGTAGCCCACGGTTGATGAGTTAATAAAAAAAAAGTCAAAACTAAAAGGAGAAAGAAACTGGAATGGTGGTGGGCAGCATGTTGAAAATAAAGGGAGGAGATGTTAAGGTGTTTGGTGGACAGGGACGGGGATCGAGGTGGAAATCCCGACAGGTGGGATGTTATTACTGTGGAAAAGCAGGTCACTTTAAGCAGGAGTGTCCGGATCTGAAAAGGGAAGAGAGGGTGATATTGCTTATGAATTTCGATGAAGAATATGGGTGTCAAGGGTTCCTGCCCCCTGGGGCCCACCAGGAACACTTGATAAAGTTAAAGGTGCGACTTTATAATAAGGACGTCGTTTTCCTAGTCGATATGGGACAGCAAGGTCATCCTTAAATTTTAAGCCCAAGGGAGGAGGAACGAAAGAGTTAATTGGAAATGGCGACAGTTTTGTGATGAGAGGCACAAAGAATCAGTTTTGCGTTCATGACAAAATACTGCCACAAAATTGGGGTTTGAATTAACTGCAAATGGTGCTATGAAATCTGTCGAGGTTCTTCAAAATGAATGTGCTCGAGCAAAGAAATTACAGAAACAGAATGAGAAGTCACAAGTGACTGGTAAACAAACAGAACTGCGCAATTGCAGTTTTTTTAAAAATGTTTTGGTCACTTGTTGCATTTCCAACTTGAATTACAGATAATAATTATTTTATTTATATAATATACATAATTATTAATTAATATTTATAATAAATTGATTGTGCTAGCCTGAATCAATATTAATTGGCAGGATCCCATCACACATTCTCAGTAACCTGTCATATTGATTCACGGTTAATTTGAAAATGACTGCATTAATTGATTGTTAATTAAAGAATGGAAAACTACATTACTGGCCGATGAGGTAACTGACGAAGCTGCCCTGAACCCACGAGAAGCAATGATCTATTCGCTAATAACTACTGTCGCAGGTCCTTGGAAAGTACCAATATTCACTGAAAGAGAGGAAAAAGAATTGAAAGATTTAAGGGGTGTAAAAACAGCTGAGGGACATTGGATGTTACCTGATGGAAGGGAAATGTCAAACAAAATGATGATGCGAGAAATGATGGCTGTCTGACATCAGGGGATCCACTGGTGAGTGCAAGCAATATGTGATTTATTCTGAAGGAAATATGGATACAATGGGATACATACGATAACAAAACAGATACTTGAAGAATGCATAACACGTAAAAAAGTAAACAAGAAAGTGTTAAGGAGACAAGTCCCAGGAGGGAGAGAACCTGGGCTGAGACCATTCCAGAGCATCCAAGTAGATTATACCGAATTACCCCGAGTGGGAAGACTGAGATATATGTTGATAATAGTCGATCATTTATCCGCATGGGTGGAGGCATATCCTCTGGCCACTGCCAAACCAAAAAACTAAAGATTTGTTCTTAAATACGTATATACTGGGTTTGTCCTCCTCTTTGTCTTTCCTCAGGAAACAGGATTTATTGGCACAGACTCCGCCCCTTGAATTCGCTGTTCATCCAATTCGATCGGGAGATACTGTCTTAGTAAATTCATGGACAGAGACTAGATTGCAACCAGACTGGAAAGGGCCATACCAGGCTCTTTTGACTACCGAAATGGCGATAAGGACGGGAGAGAAAGTCTGGACTCAATACACTTGGATCAAAGGGCCAGTGGAATCTCCAATTGAGGAAGACATCTGGACAGCCGAATCAACGCAAGAACCGCTAAACCCAAGCTAAAGAGACTTTGAGTAACTGATTATACAGTGGCGACGCGAGCGAAGGATTGTATATTAAGTCTTTTGGTGCTTCAGCATGATTTTTGAGAATGCTGGGGAAGCTTCGAGTTATGATACTCGCTCTCTTAGTATTGGGATTTTGTCAAACATCATTTTCATATGGGTTATTAATGGTTCCTGAGTCTGATAATCCACAAGTAATAGACGCCGATGCATGTAGCTTAGATAATTGTGGGGATGTAGATAATCAAAGACAGTGCCACAGCTCAGAGAGACATCATAAGTCCTATGGAGATGGCCTTGGGGATGATACTTGGTATAATGGTCTTGTCACAGTACACCGGGCCCCCTTCCGACCAGCTTTCTATTGTCCCGATAAAGACTGTATCTCAATATATATCCAACAATAAAGAAAACCACATGGCACGGAGGAAATCACGGGAGGGGGGTGTGGCACATATCAGATACAATTAAATGAATCATGTGGGGTAGAAATGACATCAAACGGGAATGACTTCTTTGGCTGTTGTTTTTGATTTAGTGTAGGAAAGGGAAAACGGGTAGAACTACTGGATAATGAGATACAACCTTACACCCCTCCTGATGACCGTAAAGTAGTTAAAATTATAGAGGTAAAGGACTTGAAACAGACCATCGAAATAGAAACTGGGTACAGGAATGCAAATGCCTGGGTTGAATGGGTGAAGTATACTTAAAAAGTCTGAATGAGTGCAATTGCTATGTATGTGCCTCCGGTAGACCAGTGGCTCAGGTGGTTCCCATTCTGCTTCAGTGGAAGCGAGACAGGAAGGGCATGAAATGTATGATAGCCCTGCATCAGGGTAAGACTGCGTGGAATGATAGGAACTGCACCTCCCTATCTCTGATGGTCCCTTCACTGGAGATGAAAGACTTAAAAGCCTACCCCCGCCCCCCGCCAATTCTTCAGCCGCAGTCGGAAATCACACATCGTATGTGCATAGATGAGGTACAAATTGGTCTTGAGATTTGGGGAAGCTGAAATTGTGTACAGAGATTAATAATTTCACCGATACAGACAAGGGAGGGAACTAGTCAGCACTAAAGGTTCTCCGAGCGGATCTGTGGTGTTACTGTGGAGACCCACCCTCCCTCCGGATTGGAGAGGGATAAGTGCAATTGTACAATTGGCAATTCCATGTAGCCTGGCATTTGAGAAGGAAATGATACTAGGGTAAAAGAGAAGGAGGAAGTGAGGACTGCAGATGCTGGAGATCAGAGCTGAAAATATGTTGCTGGAAAAGCGCAGCAGGTCAGGCAGCATCCAAGGAGCAGAAGAATCGACGTTTCGGGCATAAGCCCTTCTTCAGGAATGAGGGCTTATGCCCGAAACGTCGATTCTCCTGTTCATTGGATGCTGCCTGACCTGCTGCGCTTTTCCAGCAACCCATTTTCAGCGAAAAGAGGAGTAAGAGATCACTGTTAGATTCTTCTTTCGATGACAGGATTTATCTCAATTCTATAGGAGTCCCGGGGGGGAGGGGGGTACCTGATTTTCAAGGCTCGCAACCAGATTGCAGTAGGCTTAGAGTCAACTCTCTTTTGGTGGGTAACAGTTAACAAAAATGTAGATTGTACAATTTACATTTTCTATTTTCAACAGCGATTTATAAATTATACAAGAGATGTTGTTAAAGGAATATCAGAACAGCTTGATGCGACAAGTAGGATGGCATGGGGAAACAGAATGGCCCTTGATATGATTCTAGTTGAAAAGGTGTGTGTGTGATGTTAGGAGGAAGCTGTTGTACCTTCATTGCTAATAACACTGCACCTGATGGTTCAATTAACCGGGCCTTAAGAGGATTGACTACCTTAGCAGAGGAACTGGCTGATAGTTCAGGAGAAGACACATCTCTCACGGGATGGCTTGAATCATGGTTTGGAAAACGGAAGGGGGTGGTGGTTTCCATCCATTCGTCCCTGATAGTCGTAGCCGGGGTATTCGTAACTATTGGCTGTTGCGCTGTATACAAGGACTCGCCTAAAGACTGATTGAGACAGTCTTAATGAAACAGATGCCCCTAAAAGTGAATCAGGCAGAAGGTCGTTTTTCTATTAAATAATGAGGGGATGAGTGAGACCAAGATGGATGAAGTCTCATGAATGATTCTTGTGATTTTGGGGGGCGATGCTCAAAGGAAAAATTATAGAAACAACAATTGCATGTAAAAACAAAAAAGGGGAATTGTGAGGAGTAATTATAAATGTTGTTATCTGCAACGATCACAAGGCTGAATCATGAAAGTGGAATAGGGGTGCAGATTAAGCGAGATATGCTTGTATAAACAGTTATAAGCATCTGTTTCGAGCTTCTGCAAAAACAAAAAAGACACAATAACGAGTTCATAAGGCTCAGTATGGGCAAAGAATGGAAGGAAATGTTGCTTTAGCGAAGAAGGAAGCAGATGGCAGTCAAGGAGGATATATAACAATAGACCACAGAGGGATGTGGTGAAACAGCCAAGCAGGACATGCATTTTTGTCACGAACAAGGCTAGATGAAGCAAGAGATAAACAGCCATGTTTAGAGAAGTGGGAGATGTAATCAGGGGAGAAGGAATGGAATAAACGGGGGAGGAGTAAAAGAGGAATGAATTGTATAAGAAGTTGCGAACTTGTTAAACTCGGTGTGCCTACTTATAGGCACCACTCTTGCAAGAGTATAATGAACGATACTGTTGCTTCAGATCTTGAATCGGACTGAAATTATTGAAGTCAGTGGGTTCTATTTCCCACACAACCATGGAGATCCTGCTTTTAAACTCAGGCCTCGCTTCCTAAACATTCTTTGCTGGACATTTCATGACTCTTACGGATGTCATTCGTATCAATGTGTACCATGACAGCTGGCTGTTCACCCTCCCCCTTCAGTATGCCCTGAACATGCTCGGAGACATCCCTGATCCTCGCATCAATCGCCCTTTGTATGAAGAATTCATAGAATCATAGAATGACTGGGGTGGGAAAACAGGCCATTTCACACAGCACGTCCACGCTGATCCTCTGAAGTGTAACGCACTCTGACCCATTCCTCTACTCCGTTACTCTGCATTTGCCCCTGACTAATACACCTAACTGGTACATAACTGAACATTATTGGCAAGAAGTAAACAATTTAGACCCATTCTGTTACTCTATGTTGAATCTGCTTTCTCACAACAGATACTTCCAGAAATACTGAGCATTTCCAGCAACTTCGGGTTTCGTCACCGAAGATATGTGCATATTGATAAAAACATACGCCACACAGACTTGAAGCAAAGCTGAATTTAAACGTTCAGGAGAAAACTAAATATTTGGTCATTCAATGATCCCAGTAAATTTTAATTGAATTACTCATGTGCTGTTCGTGAACGTCATTTGTTCACTTTCCCAATCCTGAACAAAGGAGATTTTTGCATTTTTTTAATGTCAGAAAGCTCGAAAAAGTTGCACATTTACTTCTTCATATGGGAATGAGATTGCTTCTCATTCTTTCATCTCAGTTCAATTATAGAGGATTATTCACAAAACAGACACAATGTATTACTTTTTCGAAGAATACCAGTAACATTGTGGGAAATTGGCATCATAACGGGAATGAAGGATTTAGACAACCGAAGGATGAGAGAAAACGGGAATTCTTTTGATGAGAAAAGACTATTCTGCGAAATTAGGTGATCAAATTTATGGAAAACTATGTAGGGCTGACAAACGATATTGTTATGAAGGTGTAGAGGTTCTGAAAAAGTTAAAATGTAACATTTGTCTGTGAAACAAATCGTGAGTCTGAGTTGATATGGTACAAAAACAAATTCAAATTCGGCCAGTCAGTTTAACTATGCCCCAACACTCTGAAATCCATGGAGTTTGAAATATAATCTAATTGATGACAACAAAGTCAATGAAATAATCCAATGTTTTGAGGTGTAAATTCAGACAATGTGAACATTTAGGGAGAGAACTGCCAAGGGCATCCACAAAGATAGACTGCTAGGTGAAGAGCTTTCTGAAAGCTACCTGTCTGTAAGACGTTTGCACAGCCGAACATCGAAGCCAACAGAGATAAAAATCTACAGAGAAAAATCGACAATGGAAAATTGACAAAGCTGACTGGTTTTGAAATGTGATCATATTTTAAAATCTTAATCATGGTGTTTTGTTTTATCAGACCAGAATTGGAGAGGGGGAAGGAAAAGATAGTTTTAACGAAATGAGTTCTAAATAGTTGTTCATTTTAATACTCTCTGTTGAACTTAAATAACAAAATTGTTAATTTTACTTTAAATAGTGACCTCTGTAAATGAATATTTGCCTCTCGAAATTTAACAGATTCCAGCATGAGGTGCACTTTTTTCTCTGTGGCTGGTTCAGATTAGGAGAGGGGTTTCCCCTGTGTCATTAACAGTTTGAGTCCTTTTATCTGCGATTTGAACAAGTTTAGACAGATCCAGTCTGAGATTTGGGCAGAGTTAAATGGGTTTGGGGTTTGAAAATGCACAGTAGATTTAAATATTTACAGGTTATTATCCGAGAGCTTTAAATAACAAGTCGGTGAGACGCTTTGTTTAATTTCGGTGATTTGTGGTTGGTTAAATTTAAAGTGAGAGAAATGGCTCTTTAAAAATGTTAAAGAGGTTCTGGCATTTGAAGATGATTCTCACTTTTGCCCATTGCATTGAGAAGGAAAAATAAAGGCCAAACGTTTAGAATTAGCAAAGAATTTAGATTTGGGTTTAACCAAGAACAAGAGTAAAGCTGAAATTGTTAGGAAAGTAGTCAAACACTAAGGTGTGTCAGAGAAACAGACAAGTGCAGGAGATTTAGAAAAAAAACTTAAATTACAATTGATGAAAATGCAGTTTAAAGATAAACAAAGGGAGAGAGAAAGAGAGAGAAGAAAGAGAAAGCAAGAGGGAAGAGAGGGAGAGTAATAAAAAAGAGAGGAGAAAGTTCACCGTCACACAAAGACATACCTCCCACTGTACAGTAACCATCACGGCCCGACATACCTCCCACTGTATATTAATCATCACGGCCCGACATATTTCCCACTGTACAGTAACCATCACACCCCGACATACCTCCCACCGCACAGTAACCATCAGGGCGTGACATACCTCCCACTGTACAGTAACAATCATGGCGCGACATACCTCCCACTGCACAGTAAACATCACAGCACGACATACCTCCCACTGTACAGTAACCATCACGGCCCGACATACCTCCCACTGTACAGTAACCACCACGGCCAGACATAACTCCCACTGTACCGTAACTAACACGCCCCAAAACATACCTCCCACTGTACAGTAACCATCACGGCCCGACATACCTCCCACTGTACAGTAACCATCACACCCCGACATAACTCCTACTGTACAGTAACCATCACGGTCCGACATACCTCCCACTGTACAGTAACCATCACGGCCCGACAAACCTCCCACTGTACAGTAACCATCACACCCCGACACACCTCCCACTGTACATTAACCATCACACCCGGACATACCTCCCACTGCACAGTAACCATCACGGCGTGACATACCTCCCACTGTACAGTAACCATCATGGCGCGACATACCTTCCACTGTACAGTAACCATAACGGCCCGACATACCTCCCACTGTACAGTAACCACCACGGCACGACATACCTCCCACTGTACCGTAACCAACACGCCCCAAAACATACCTCCCACTGTACAGTAAACATCACGGCACAACATACCTCCCACTGTACAGTGACCATCACGGCCCGACATACCTCCCACTGTACAGTCACGATCACACCCCGACATACCTCCCACTGTACAGTAACCATCACACCCCGACGTACCTCCCACTGTACAGTAACGATCACACCCCGACATACCTCCCACTGTACAGTAACCATCACACCCCGACATACCTCCCACTGTACAGCAACCATTACACCGCGACAAACCTCCCACTGTACAGTAACCAACACACCCCGACATACCTCCCACTGTACAGTAACCATCACGGCCCGACATACCTCCCACTGCACAGTAACCATCACGGCGTGACATACCTCCCACTGTACAGTAACCATCATGGCGCGACATACCTCCCACTGTACAGTAAACATCACGGCACGACATACCTCCCACTGTACAGTGACCATCACGGCCCGACATACCTCCCACTGTACAGTAACGATCACACCCCGACATACCTCCCACTGTACAGTAACCATCACACCCCGACATACCTCCCAATGTACAGTAACCATCACACCCCGACATACCTCCCACTGTACAGTAACCATCACACCCCGACATACCTCCCACTGTACAGCAACCATTACACCGCGACAAACCTCCCACTGTACAGTAACCATAACACCCCGACATACCTCCTACTGTACAGTAACCATCACGATCCAGACATACCTCCCACCGTACAGTAACCATCACGGCTCGACATAGCTCCCACTGTACAGTAACCATCACACCCCGACACACCTCCCACTGTACATTAACCATCACACCCGGACATACCTCCCACTGCACAGGAAGCATCACGGCGTGACATACCTCCCACTGTACAGTAACCATCATGGCGCGACATACCTCCCACTGTACAGTAAACATCACGGCACGACATACCTCCCACTGTACCGTAACCAACACGCCCCAAAACATACCTCCCACTGTACAGTAAACATCACGGCACAACATACCTCCCACTGTACAGTGACGATCACGGCCCGACATACCTCCCACTGTACAGTAACGATCACACCCCGACATACCTCCCACTGTACAGTAACCATCACACCCCGACATACCTCCCACTGTACAGCAACCATTACACCGCGACAAACCTCCCACTGTACAGTAACCAACACACCCCGACATACCTCCCACTGTACAGTAACCATCACGGCCCGACATACCTCCCACTGTACAGTAACCATAACACCCCGACATACCTCCTACTGTACAGTAACCTTCACGATCCAGACATACCTCCCACTGTACAGTAACCATCACGGCTCGACATATCTCCCACTGTACAGTAACCATCACGGCACGACATACCTCCCACTGTACAGTAACCATCATGGCCCGACATACCTCCCACTGTACCGTAACCAACACGCACCAAATCATACCTCCCACTGTACAGTAAACATCACGGCACAACATACCTCCCATTGTACAGTAACCATCACGGACCGACATACCTCCCACTGTACAGGAACCATCACACCCCGACATACCTCCCACTGTACAGTAACCATCACGGTCCGACATACGTCCCACTGAGCAGTAACCATTACACCGCGACAAACCTCCCACTGTACAGTAACCATCACGGCCCGACACTCTTCCCACTGTACAGTAAACATCACACCCCGACATACCTCCCACTGTTCAGTAAAAGTCACGGCCCGACATACCTCCCACTGTACAGTAACCATCACACCCCGACATACCTCCCACTGTACAGTAACCAACACGGCCCGACATACCTCCCACTGTATAGTAACCAACACGGCCCGACATACGTCCTACTGTACAGTAACCATCACACCCCGACATACATCCCACTGTACAGTAACCAACACGGCCCGACATACCTCCCACTATACAGTAACCATCACGGCCTGAGATACCTCGCACTGTACAGTAAACATCACACCCCGACATACCTCCCACTGTACAGTAACGATCACACCCCGACATACCTCCTACTGTACAGTAACCATCACACCCCGACATACCTCCTAATGTACAGTAACCATCACACCCCGACATACCTCCCACTGTATAGCAACTATCACGGCCCGACATAGCTCCCACTCTACAGTAACCATCACACCCCGATATGCCTCCCACTGTACAGTAACCATCACGGCGCGACATTCCTCCCACTGTACAGTAACCACCACGGACCGACAAACTTCCCATTGTACAATAACTATCACACCCCGATATATCTCCTACTGTATTGTAACCATCATGGCCCGACAAACCTCCCACTGTACAGTAACCATCACACCTCGACATACCTCCCACTGTTCAGTAAACGTTACGGCCCGACATACCTCCCACTGTACATTAACCGTCACACCCCGACATACCTCCCACTGTACAGTAACCATCACGGCGCGACATTCCTCCCACTGTACAGTAACCATCACACCCCGACATACCTCCCACTGTACAGTAACCATCACACCCCGACATACCTCCACACCCCGACATACCTCCCACTGAACAGCAACCATCCCGGCCCGACATAGCTCCCACTGTACAGTAACCATCATGGCCCGACATAACTCCCAATGTAAAGTAACCATCACACTCCGACATACCTCCCACTGTACAGTAACCATCACTGCCCGATATATCTCCCACTGTACAGTAACCAACACGGCGAGACATTTCTCCCACTGTACAGAAACCAACACGGACCGACAAACCTCCCATTGTACAGTAACCATCACGGCCCGACATACCTCCCAATGTACAGTAACCATCACGGCGCGACATTCCTCCCACTGTACAGAAACCAACACGGACCGACAAACCTCCCATTGTACAGTAACCATCACACCCCGACATACCTCCCAGTGTACAGTAACCATCACGGCGCGACATTCCACCCACTGTACAGAAACCAACACGGACCGACAAACCTCCCGTTGTACAGTAACCATCACGGCCCGACATACCTCCCACTGTACAATAACCATCACGGCCCCGACATACCTCCCACTGTACAGTAACCATCACGGCCCCGACATACCTCCCACTGTACACTAACCATCACAGCCCGACATGCCTCCCACTGTACAGTAACCATCACGGCCCGACATTCCCCCCACTGTACCGTAACCATCACGGCCCGACATACCTCCCACTGTACAGTAACCATCACGGCCCGACATACCCCCCACTGCACAGTAACCATCACATCCCGACATACCTCCCACTGTACAGTAACCATCACGGCCCCGACATACCTCCCACTGTACACTAACCATCACAGCCCGACATGCCTCCCACTGTACAGTAACCATCACGGCCCGACAATCCCCCCACTGTACCGTAACCATCACGGCCCGACATACCTCCCACTGTACAGTAACCATCACGGCCCGACATACCCCCCACTGCACAGTAACCATCACACCCCGACATACCTCCCACTGTACAGAAACCATCACACCCCGACATACCTCCACTGTACAGTAACCATCACAGCCAGACATACCTCCCACTGTACAGTAACCATCACAGCCCGACATACCTCCCACTGTACAGTAACCATCACACCCCGACAGACGTGCCCCTGTTCAGTAACCATCACACCCCGACATCCCTCCCACTGTACAGTAACCAGCACGGCCCGACATACCTCCCACTGTACAATAACCATCACACCCGGACATATCCCCCACTGTACACTAACCATCACGGCCCGACATACCTCCCACTGTACAGTAACCAACACGGCCCTACATACATCCCACTTTACATTAACCGTCACACAACGACATACCTCCCACTGTACAGTAAACATTACACACCGACATACCTCCAACTGTACAGTAACCATCACGGCGTGACATTCCTCCCACTGTACAGTAACAATCATGGCGCGACTTACCTCCCACTGCACAGTAAACATCACACCCCGACATACCACCCACTGTACAGTAACCATCACGGCCCGACATACCTTCCACTGTACAGTATCAACACGGCCCGACATACCTCCCACTGTACAGTAACTACCACGGCCAGACATACCTCCCACTGTACCGTAAACAACACGCCCCAAAACATACCTCCCACTGCACAGTAACCATCACGGCCCGACATACCTGCCACTGTTCAGTAACCGTCACGGCCCGACATACCTCCCACTGTACAATAACCATCACACCCCGACAAACCTCACACTGTACAGTAACCATCATGGCCCGACATACCTCCCACTGTACAGTAACCATCACACCACGACAAACCTCCCTCTGTACAGTAACCATCATGGCCCGACATATCTCCCACTGTACAGTGACCATCACACACCGACATACCTCCCACTGAACATTAACCGTCACACCCCGACATACCTCCCACTGTATAGTAACCATCATGGCCCGACATACCTCCCACTGTACAGTAAACAACACGGCGTGACATGTCGCCCATTGTACAGTAACCATCATGGCGCGACATACCTCCCATTGTACAGTAAACATCACGGCACGACATACCTCCGACTGTACAGTAACCAACATGGCCCGACATAACTCCCACTGTACCGTAAACAACAAGCCCCAAAACATACCTCCTAATGTACAGTAAACATCACGGCACGACATACCTCCCTCTGTACAGTAACCAACACGGCCCGACATACCTCCCACTGTACAGTAACCGTCACACCCCGACATACCTCCCACTGTTCAGTAACCGTCACGGCCCGACATACCTCCCACTGTACAGTAACCATGACACCCCGACATACCTCAAACTGTTCAGTAAGCATCACGGCCCGACATATCTCCCACTGTACAGTGACCATATCACCCCGACACACCTCCCACTGTACATTAACCCTCACACCCCGGCATACCTCCAATGTACATTAACCGTCACATCCCGACATACCTCCCACTGGACAGTAAACATCACAGCACGACATACTTCCCACTATACAGTAACCATCACGGCGCGACATTCCTCCCACTGTACAGTAAACATCACAGCACGACATACTTCCCACTGTACAGTAACCATCACGGCGCGACATTCCTCCCACTGTACAGTAAGCATCATGGCCCGACATACCTCCCACTGTACAGTAACCATTACACCCCGACATACCTCCCACTGTACAGTAACCATCATGGCGTGACATACCTCCCACTGTAAAGTAACCATCATACCCCGACATACCTCCCACTGTACAGTAACCATCACAGCCCGATATACCTCCCAAAATACAGTAACCATCACGGCGCGACATTCCTCCCACTGTACAGTAACCAACACGGACCGACAAACCTCCCATTGTACAGTAACTATCACGGCCCGACTTACCTCCCACTATACTGTAATCATCACGGCTCGACATACCTCCCACTGTACAATAACCATCACAGCCCGACATACCTCCCACTGTATAGTAACCATCACGGCCGGACATACCTCCCACTGTACAGTAACCATCACACCTCGACATACCTCCCACTGTTCAGTAAGCGTCACGGCCCAACATACCTCCCACAGTACAGTAACCATCACACCCCGACATACCTCCCACTGTACAGTAACCATCACGGCCGGACATAACTCCCACTGGACATTACCCAAAAAGGCCCGACATACCTCCCACTGTACAGAAATCAACATGGCCCGACATACCTCCCACTGTACAGTAACCATCACGGCCCGACATATCTCCCACTGTACCGTGACCATCACACCCCGACATACCTCCCACTGTACATTCACCGTCACACCCCGACATACCTCCCACTGTACAGTAACCATCAGGGCCCGACATACCTCCCACTGTACAGTAACCATCAGGGCCCGACATACCTCCCACTGTACAGTAACCATCAGGGCCCGACATACCTCCCACTGTACAGTAACCATCACGGCGCGACATACCTCCCATTGTACAGTAAACATCACGGTCCGACATACCTCCCACTGTACAGTAACAATCACACCCTGACATACCTCCCACTGTACAGTAACCATCACAGCCCGACATACCTCCCACTGTACAGTAACCATCACGGCCCGACATGCCTCCCACTATACAGTAACCATCACACACCGACATACCTCCCACTGAACAGCAACCGTCACGGCCCGACATACCTCCCACTGTACAGTAACCATTACACCCCGACATACCTCCCACTTACAGTAACCATCAAGGCGCGACATTCCTCCCACTGTACAGAAACCATCACGGCCCGACATACCTCCCACTGTACAGCAACCATTACACCGCGACAAACCTACCACTGTACAGTAACCAACACACCCCGACATACCTCCCACTGTACAGTAACCATCATGGCCCGACATACCGCCCTCTGCACAGTAACCATCACACCCCGACATACCTCCTACTGTACAGTAACCATCACGATCCCGACATACCTCCCACTGTACAGTAACCATCACGGCCCGACATACCTCCCACTGTACAGTAACCAACACGGCCCGACATACCTCCCACTGTACAGTAACCAACACGGCCCGACATACCTCCTACTTATACAGTAACCAACACGGCCCGACATATCTCCCACTGTACAGTGACCATCACAACCCGACATACATCCCACTGTACATTAACCGTCACACCCGGACATACCTCCCACTGCACAGTAACCATCACGGCGCGACATACCTCCCACTGTACAGTAAACATCACGGCACGACATACCTCCCACTGTACAGTAACCATCATGGCCCGACATACCTCCCACTGTACCGTAACCAACACGCAACAAATCATACCTCCCACTGTATAGTAAACATCACGGCCCTACATACCTCCTACTGTACAGTAACCAACACGGCCCGACATACCTCCTACTTATACAGTAACCATCACGGGCCGACATATCTCCCACTGTACAGTAACCATCACGGCCCGACATACCTCCCACTGTACAGTAACCATCACACCCCGACATACCTCCTACCGTACAGTAACCATCACACCCCGACATTCCTCCCACTGTACAGCAACAATTACACCGCGACAAACCTCCCACTGTACAGTAATCATTACGGCCCGACATACCTCCCACTGTACAGTAACCATCACGGCCCGACATTCTTCCCACTGTACAGTAACCTCATGGCGTGACATACCTCCCACTATAAAGTAACCATCACACCCGGACATACCTCCCACTGTACAGTAACTTTCACAGCCCGATATACCTCCCTCTGTACAGTAACCATCACACCCCAACATACCTCCCACTGTACAGTAATCATCACACCCCGACATACCTCCCACTGTACAGTAACCATCACACCCCAACATACCTCCCACTGTACAGTAATCATCACACCCGGACATACCTCCCACTGTACAGTAACCATCACAGCCCGATATACCTCCCTCTGTACAGTAAACATCACACCCCGACATACCTCCCACTGTTCAGTAACCGTCACGGCCCGACATACCTCGCACTGTACAGTAACCATCACACCCCGACATACCTCTCACTGTACAGTAACCATCATGGCCTGACATGCCTCCCACTGTATAGTAACCAACACGGCCCGACATACGTCCCAAAGTACAGTAACCATCACACCCCGACATACCAACCACTGTACATTAACAGTCACACCCCGACATACCTCCCACTGTACAGTAACCATCACGGCGTGACATACCTCCCACTGTAGAGTAACCATCACGGCCCGACATACGTCGCACTGTACAGTAACCATCACACCCCGACATACCTCCCACTGTACAGTAACGATCACACCCCGACATACCCCCTACTGTACAATAACCATCACACCCCGACATACCTCCCACTGTATCGCAACTATCACGGCCCGACATAGCTCCCACTGTACAGTAACCATCACGGCCCGACATTCCTCCCACTGTACAGTAACCATCATGGCGTTACATACCTCCCACTGTAAAGTAACCATCACACCCCGGTATACCTCCCACTGTACAGTAACCATCAAGGCGCGACATTCCTCCCACTGTACAGTAACCACCACACCCCGACATACCTCCCACTGTACAGTAACCAACACGGACCGACAAACCTCCCATTGTACAGTAACTATCACGGCTCGACTTACCTCCCACTATACCGTAATCATCACGGCCCAACATACCTCCCACTGTACAATAACCATCACACCCCGACATATCTCCCACTGTATAGTAACCATCACGGCCGGACATACCTCCCACTGTACAGTAACCATCATGGCCCGACAAACCTCCCACTGTACAGTAACCATCACACCTCGACATACCTCCCACTGTTCAGTAACCGTCACGGCCCGACATACCTCCCACTGTACAGTAACCATCACGGCCCGACATACCTCCCACTGTACATTAACCGTCACACCCCGACATACCTCACACTGTACAGTAACCATCACGGCCCGACATACCTCCCACTGTACAGTAACCATCACACCCCGACATACCTCCCACTGTAAATTAACCATCACACCCCGACATAGCTCCCACTGTACAGTAACCATCACGGCCCGACATACCTCCCAATGTAAAGTTACCATCACACCCCGACATACCTCCCACTGTACAGTAACCATCATGGCCCGATATATCTCCCACTGTACATTAACCATCACGGCCCGACATACCTCCCATTGTAAAGTAACCATCACACCCCGACATACCTCCCACTGTACAGTAACCATCATGGCCCGATATATCTCCCAATGTACATTAACCATCACGGCCCGACATACCTCCCACTGTACAGTAACCATCACGGCACCGACATACCTCCCACTGTACAGTAACCATCACACCCGACAGACGTGCCCCTGTTCAGTAACCATCACACCCCGACGTACCTCCCACTGTACAGTAACCATCACAGCCCGATATGCCTCCCACTGTACATTAACCATCACACCCCGACAGACGTGCCCCTGTTCAGTAACCATCACACCCCGACATACCTCCCAATGTTCAGTAACCATCACGTCCCGACATACATCCCACTGTACAGTAACCATCACGGCCCGACTTACCTCTCACTGTACAGTAACCATCACACCCCGACATCCCTCCCACTGTACAGTAACCGTCACGGCCCGACATACCTCCCACTGTACAGTAACCATCACACCCCGACATCCCTCCCACTGTACAGTAACCATCACACCCCGACATACATCCCACTGTACAGTAACCATCACGGCCCGACATACCTCCCACTGTACAGTAACCATCACACCCCGACATACCTCCCACTGTACACTAACCATCACAGCCCGACATGCCTCCCACTGTACAGTAACCATCATACCCCGACATACATCCCACTGTACAGTAACCATCACGGCCCGACATACCTCCCACTGTACAGTACCCATCACACCCCGACATACCTCCCACTGTACAATAACCATCACGGCCCGACATACCTCCCACTGTACAGTAACCAACACGGCCCGACATACCTCCCACTGTACAGTAACTACCACGGCCCGACATACCTCCCACTGTACAGTAACTACCACGGCCCGACATACCTCCCACTGTACCGTAAACAACACGCCCAAAACATACCTCCCACTGCACAGTAACCATCATGGCCCGACATACCTGCCACTGTTCAGTAACCGTCACGGCCCGACATACCTCCCACTGTACAATAACCATCACACCCCGACAAACCTCCCACTGTACAGTAACCATCATGGCCCGACATACCTCCCACTGTACAGTAACCATCACGGCCAGACATATTCCCACTGTACAGTGACCATCACACACCGACATACCTCCCACTGAACATTAACCGTCACACCCCGACATACCTCCCACTGTATAGTAAACATCACGGGCCGACATACCTCCCACTGTACAGTAACCATCACGGCGTGACATACCGCCCATTGTACAGTAACCATCATGGCGCGACATACCTCCCACTGTACAGTAAACATCACGGCACGACATACCACCGACTGTACAGTAACCATCATGGCCCGACATACCTCCCTCTGTACAGTAACCAACACGGCCCGACATACCTCCCACTGTACAGTAACCGTCACACCCCGACATACCTCCCACTGTACAGTAACCATCACGGCCCCGACATTCCTCCCACTGTACAGTAACCAACACGGACCCACAAACCTCCCATTGTACAGTAACTATCACGGCCCGACTTACCTCCCACTATACTGTAATCATCACGGCCCGACATACCTCCCACTGTACAATAACCATCACAGCCCGACATACCTCACACTGTACACTTACCATTGCACCCCGACATACCTCCCAATGTACAGTAACAATCATGGCGTGACATACCTCCCACTGTAAAGTAACCATCACACCCCGACATACCTCCCACTGTACAGTAACCATCACAGCCCGACATGCCTCCCACTGTACAGTAACCATCATACCCCGACATACATCCCACTGTACAGTAACCATCACGGCCCGACATACCTCCCACTGTACAGTACCCATCACACCCCGACATACCTCCCACTGTACAATAACCATCACGGCCCGACATACCTCCCACTGTACAGTAACCAACACGGCCCGACATACCTCCCACTGTACAGTAACTACCACGGCCCGACATACCTCCCACTGTACAGTAACTACCACGGCCCGACATACCTCCCACTGTACCGTAAACAACACGCCCAAAACATACCTCCCACTGCACAGTAACCATCATGGCCCGACATACCTGCCACTGTTCAGTAACCGTCACGGCCCGACATACCTCCCACTGTACAATAACCATCACACCCCGACAAACCTCCCACTGTACAGTAACCATCATGGCCCGACATACCTCCCACTGTACAGTAACCATCACGGCCAGACATATTCCCACTGTACAGTGACCATCACACACCGACATACCTCCCACTGAACATT
This sequence comes from Chiloscyllium punctatum, assembly GCF_047496795.1. Lineage (NCBI taxonomy): Eukaryota > Metazoa > Chordata > Chondrichthyes > Orectolobiformes > Hemiscylliidae > Chiloscyllium > Chiloscyllium punctatum. Next base: position 13,028,702 of record NC_092755.1, on the reverse strand, counting down.
AACCGTCACACCCCGACATACCTCCCACTGTATAGTAAACATCACGGGCCGACATACCTCCCACTGTACAGTAACCATCACGGCGTGACATACCGCCCATTGTACAGTAACCATCATGGCGCGACATACCTCCCACTGTACAGTAAACATCACGGCACGACATACCACCGACTGTACAGTAACCATCATGGCCCGACATACCTCCCTCTGTACAGTAACCAACACGGCCCGACATACCTCCCACTGTACAGTAACCGTCACACCCCGACATACCTCCCACTGTACAGTAACCATCACGGCCCCGACATTCCTCCCACTGTACAGTAACCAACACGGACCCACAAACCTCCCATTGTACAGTAACTATCACGGCCCGACTTACCTCCCACTATACTGTAATCATCACGGCCCGACATACCTCCCACTGTACAATAACCATCACAGCCCGACATACCTCACACTGTACACTTACCATTGCACCCCGACATACCTCCCAATGTACAGTAACAATCATGGCGTGACATACCTCCCACTGTAAAGTAACCATCACACCCCGACATACCTCCCACTGTACAGTAACCATCACAGCCCGATATACCTCCCACTGTACAGTAACCATCACGGCGCGACATTCCTCCCACTGCACAGTAACCAACACGGACCGACATACCTCCCACTGTACAGTAACCATCACATCCCGACATACCTCCCACTGTACAGTAACCATTACACCCCGACATACCTCCCACTGTACAGTAACCATCATGGCGTGACATACCTCCTACTGTAAAGTAACCATCACACCCCGACATACCTCCCACTGTACAGTAACAATCACGGCCCGACATATCTCCCACTGTACCGTGACCATCACACCCCGACATACCTCCCACTGTACATTAACCGTCACACCCCGACATACCTCCCACTGTACTGTAACCATCAGGGCCCGACATACCTCCCACTGTACAGTAACCATCAGGGCCCGACATACCTCCCACTGTAGAGTAACCATCACGGCGCGACATACCTCCCACTGTACAGTAAACATCACGGCCCGACATACCTCCCACTGTACAGCAACCATCACAGCCCGACATACCTCCCACTGTACAGTAACCATCACGGCCCGACATACCTCCCACTGTACAGTAGCCATCACACCCCGACATACCTCCCACTGAACAGCAACCATCACGGCCCGACATACATCCCACTGTACAGTAACCATCACGGCCCGACATGCCTCCCAATGTAAAGTAACCATCACACCCCGAAATACCTCCCACTTACAGTAACCATCACGGCGCGACATTCCTCCCACTGTACAGAAACCAACACGGACCGACAAACCTCCCATTGTACAGTAACCATCACGGCCCGACTTACCTCCCACTGTACAGTAACCATCACGGCCCGACATACCTCCCACTGTACAGTAAACATCACACCCCGACAGACGTGCCCCTGTTCAGTAACCATCACACCCCGACATACCTCCCAAAGTATAGTAACCATCACGGCCCGACATACCTCCCACTGTACAGTAACCATCATCGCCCGACATAGCTCCCACTGTACAGGAACCATCACGGCCTGACATACCTCCAACTGTATAGTAACCACCACGGCCAGACATACCTCCCACTGTACAGTAACCAACACGGCCCGACATACCTCCCACTGTACATTAACCGTCACACAACGACATACCTCCCACTGTACAGTAACCATCACACCCCGACATACCTCCCACTGTACAGTAACCATCACGGCCCGACATACCTCCCACTGTACAGTAACAATCATGGCGCGACATACCTCCCACTGCACAGTAAACATCACGGCCCGACATACCTCCCACTGTACAGTAACCATCACGGCCCGACATACCTTCCACTGTACAGTATCAACACGGCCCGACATACTTTCCACTGTACAGTAACTTCCACGGCCAGACATACCTCCCAGTGTACCGTAAACAACACGCCCCAAAACATACCTCCCACTGCACAGTAACCATCACGGCCCGACATACCTCCCACTGTACAATAACCATCACGGCCCGACATATCTCCCACTGTACAGTGACCATCACACACCGTCATACCTCCCACTGAACATTAACCGTCACACCCCGACATACCTCCCATTGTACAATAACCATCACGGCACGACATACCTCCCACTGTACCGTAAACAACAGGCCCCAAAACATAACTCCCACTGTACAGTGAACATCACGGGACAACATACCTCCCACTGTACAGTAAAAATCACGGCGTGACATACCTCCGACTGTACAGTAACCATCATGGCCCGACATACCTCCCACTGTACCGTAAACAACAGACCCCAAAACATACCTCCCACTGTACAGTAAACATCACGGCACGACATACCTCCCACTGTACAGTAAACATCACGGTGCGACATACCTCCCACTGTACAGTAAACATCACGGCACGACATACCTCCGACTGTACAGTAACCATCATGGCCCGACATATCTCCCACTGTACCGTAAACAACAGGTCCCAAAACATACCTCCCACTGTACAGTAAACATCACGGCACGACATACCTCCCTCTGTACAGTAACCAACACGGCGCGACATTCCTCCCACTGCACAGTAACCAACACGGACCGACAAATCTCCCATTGTACAGTAACCATCACGGCCCGACATACTTCCCACTGTACAATAACCATCACAGCCCGACATATCTCCCACTGTATAGTAACCATCACGGCCGGACAGACCTCCCACTGTACAGTAACCATCACAGCCCGACATACCTCCCACTGAACAGTAACCATTACACCCCAACATACCTCCCACTGTACAGTAACCATCTTGGCGTGACATACCTCCCACTGTAAAGTAACCATCACACCCCGACATACCTCCCACTGTACAGTTACCATCACGGCCCGACATATCTCCCACTGTACCGTGACCATCACACACCGACATACCTCCCACTGTACATTAACCGTCACACCCCGACATACCTCCCACTGTACAGTAACCATCAGGGCCCGACATACCTCCCACTGTACAGTAAACATCACACCCCGAAAGACGTGCCCCTGTTCAGTAACCATCACACCCCGACATACCTCCCAAAGTATAGTAACCATCACGGCCCAACATACCTCCCACTGTACAGTAACCATCATCGCCCGACATACCTCCCACTGTACAGGAACCATCACGGCCAGACATACCTCCCACTGTATAGTAACCACCACGGCCCGACATACCTCCCACTGTACATTAACCGTCACACAACGACATACCTCCCACTGTACAGTAACCATCACGGCCCGACATACCTCCCACTGTACAGTAACAATCATGGCGCGACATACCTCCCACTGCACAGTAAACATCACGGCCCGACATACCTCCCACTGTACAGTAACCATCACGGCCCGACATACCTTCCACTGTACAGTAACTACCACGGCCAGACATACCTCCCAGTGTACCGTAAACAACACGCCCCAAAACATACCTCCCACTGCACAGTAACCATCACGGCCCGACATACCTCCCACTGTACAATAACCATCACACCCCGACAAACCTCCCACTGTACAGTAACCATCACGGCCCGACATATCTCCCACTGTACAGTGACCATCACACACCGACATACCTCCCACTGAACATTAACCGTCACACCCCGACATACCTCCCATTGTACAGTAACCATCACGGCACGACATACCTCCCACTGTACCGTAAACAACAGGCCCCAAAACATACCTCCCACTGTACAGTAAACATCACGGCACGACATACCTCCCACTGTACAGTAAACATCACGGCGCGACATACCTCCGACTGTACAGTAACCATCATGGCCCGACAGACCTCCCACTGTACCGTAAACAACAGGCCCCAAAACATACCTCCCACTGTACAGTAACCATCACGGCACGACATACCTCCCACTGTACAGTAACCATTACAGCCCGACATACCTCCAACTGTACAATAACCATCACGGCCTGACATACCTCCCACTGTACAGTAACCATTACAGCCCGACATCCCACCCACTGTACAGTAACCATCACAGTCCGACATACCTCCCACTGGACAGTAATCATCACGACCCGACATACCTCCCACTGTACTGTAACCATTAGGGACCGACATACAGCCCACTGTACAGTAACCATTACGGAACGACATACCTCCCACTGTAGAGTAACCATCACGGCCGGACATACCTCCCACTGTACAGTAAACATTTCGGCACGACATACCTCAGACTGTACAGTAACCATCATGGCCCGACATACCTCCCACTGTACCGTAAACAACAGGTCCCAAAACATACCTCCCACTGTACAGTAAACATCACGGCACGACATACCTCCCTCTGTACAGTAACAAACACGGCCCGACATACCTCCCACTGTACAGTAACCGTCACACCCCGACATACTTCCCACTGTTCAGTAACTGTCACGGCCCCACATACCTCCCACTGTACAGTAACCATGACAACCCGACATACCTCCCACTGTACAGTAACCATCATGGCCCGAGATACCACCCACTATACAGTAACCAACACGGCCTGACATACCTCCCACTGTACAGAAACAAACACGGACTGACATACCTCAAACTGTTCAGTAACCATCACGGCCCGACATATCTCCCACTGTACAGTAACCATCACACCCCGACACACCTCCCACTGTGCATCAACCCTCACACCCCGACATACCTCCTACTGTACAGTAACCATCACACCCCGACACACCTCCCACTGTATAGCAACTATCACGGCCCGACATAGCTCCCACTGTACAGTAACCATCACGGCCCGACATTCCTCCCACTGTACAGTAACCATCACGTCCGGACATTCCTCCCACTGTACAGTAACTATCACACCCCGACATACCTCCCACTGTACAGTAACCATTACACCCCGACATAACTCCCATTGTACAGTAAGCATCACGGCCCGACATACCTCCTACAGTAAAGTAACCATCACAGCCCGACATACCTCCCACTGTACAGTAACCATCACGGCCGGACTTACCTCCCACTGTACAATCACGATCACAGCCCGACATACCTCCCACTGTACAGTAATCATCACAGCCCGACATACCTCCCACAGTACAGTAACCATCACGGGGTGACATACCACACACTGGACAGGAACCATCACGGCCTGACATACCTCCCACTGTACAGTAAACATCACGGCCCGACATTCCTCCCACTGTACAGTAACCATCACACCCCGACATACCTCCCACTGTACAGTAATCACCACGGCCAGACATACCTCCCACTGTACCGTAAGCAACACGGCCCGACATACCTCCCACTGTACAGTAAACATCACGGCCCGACATACCTCCCACTGTACAATAACCATCACAGCCCGACATATCTCCCAATGTATAGTAACCATCACGGCCGGACATACCTCCCACTGTACAGTAACCATCACAGCCCGACATACCTCCCACTGTACAGTAACCATCACACCCCGACTTACCTCCCACTGTACAGTAACCATCACGGCCCGACATATCTCCCACTGTACCGTGACCATCACACCCCGACATACCTCCCACTGTACATTAACCGTCACACCCCGACATACCTCCCACTGTACAGTAACCATCAGGGCCCAACATACCTCCCACTGTACAGTAACCATCCGGGCCCGACATACCTCCCACTGTACAGTAACCATCACGGCGCGACATACCTCCCACTGTACAGTAAACATCACGGCCCGACATACCTCCCACTGTACAGTAACCATCACAGCCCGACATACCTCCCACTGTACAGTAACCATCACGGCCCGACATACCTCCCACTGTACAGTAACCATCACACCCCGACATACCTCCCACTGAACAGCAACCATCACGGCCCGACATACATCCCACTGTACAGTAACCATCACGGCCCGACATACCTCCCAATGTAAAGTAACCATCACACCCCGACATACCTCCCACTTACAGTAACCATCACGGCGCGACATTCCTCCCACTGTACAGAAACCAACACGGACCGACATACCTCCCACTGTACAGTAACCATCACGGCCCGACATACCTCCCACTGTACAGTAACCATCACACCCCGACATACCTCCCACTGAACAGCAACCATCACGGCCCGACATACATCCCACTGTACAGTAACCATCACGGCCCGACATACCTCCCAATGTAAAGTAACCATCACACCCCGACATACCTCCCACTTACAGTAACGATCACGGCGCGACATTCCTCCCACTGTACAGAAACCAACACGGACCGACAAACCTCCCATTGTACAGTAACCATCACGGCGCGACATTCCTCCCACTGTACAGAAACCAACACGGACCGACAAACCTCCCATTGTACAGTAACCATCACGGCCCGACATACCTACCAATGTAAAGTAACCATCACACCCCGACATACCTCCCAAAGTATAGTAACCATCACGGCCCGACATACCTCCCACTGTACAGTAACCATCATGGCGCGACATTCCTCCCACTGTACAGGAACCATCACGGCCTGACGTACCTCCCACTGTATAGTAACCAACACGCCCCGACATACCTCCCACTGTACATTAACCGTCACACAACGATATACCTCCCACTGTACAGTAACCATCACGGCCCGACATACCTCCCACTGTACAGTAACAATCATGGCGCGACATACCTCCCACTGCACAGTAAACATCACGGCCCGACATACCTTCCACTGTACAGTAAACATCACGGCGCGACATACCTCCGACTGTACAGTAACCATCATGGCCCGACAGACCTCCCACTGTACCGTAAACAACAGGCCCCAAAACATACCTCCCACTGTACAGTAAACATCACGGCACGACATACCTCCCACTGTACAGTAAACATCACGGTGCGACATACCTCCCACTGTACAGTAAACATCACGGCACGACATACCTCCGACTGTACAGTAACCATCATGGCCCGTCAAACCTCCCACTGTACCGTAAACAACAGGTCCCAAAACATACCTCCCACTGTACAGTAAATATCACGGCACGACATACCTCCCTCTGTACAGTAACAAACACGGCCCGACATACCTCCCACTGTACAGTAACCGTCACACCCCGACATACTTCCCACTGTTCAGTAACTGTCTCGGCCCGACATACCTCCCACTCTACAGTAACCATGACACCCCGACATACCTCCCACTGTACAGTAACCATCATGGCCAGAGATACCACCCACTATACAGTAACCAACACGGCCTGACATACCTCCCACTGTACAGAAACCAACACGGCCTGACATACCTCAAACTGTTCAGTAACCATCACGGCCCGATATATCTCTCACTGTACAGTGACCATCACACCCCGACACACCTCCCACTGTACATCAACCCTCACACCCCGGCATACCTCCACTGTACATTAACCGTCACACCCCGACATACTTCCCACTGTACCGTAACCATCATGACCTGGCATAGCTCCCACTGTACAGTAACCATCACGGCCCGACATTCCTCCCACTGTACCGTAAGCATCACGTCCGGACATTCCTCCCACTGTATAGTAACTATCACACCCCGACATACCTCCCACTGTACAGTAACCATTACACCCCGACATAACTCCCATTGTACAGTAAGCATCACGGCCCGACATACCTCCTACAGTAAAGTAACCATCACAGCCCGACATACCTCCCACTGTACAGTGACCATCACACCCCGACACACCTCCCACTGTGCATCAACCCTCCCATCCCGACATACCTCCTACTGTACAGTAACCATCACACCCCGACACACCTCCCACTGTATAGCAACTATCACGGCCCGACATAGCTCCCACTGTACAGTAAGCATCACGGCCCGACATACCTCCTACAGTAAAGTAACCATCACAGCCCGACATACCTCCCACTGTACAGTAACCATCACGGCCCGACTTACCTCCCACTGTACAATCACCATCACAGCCCGACATACCTCCCACTGTACAGTAATCATCACAGCCCGACATACCTCCCACAGTACAGTAACCATCACGGGGTGACATACCACACACTGGACAGGAACCATCACGGCCTGACATACCTCCCACTGTACAGTAAACATCACGGCCCGACATTCCTCCCACTGTACAGTAACCATCACACCCCGACATACCTCCCACTGTACAGTAATCACCACGGCCAGACATACCTCCCACTGTACCGTAACCAACACGGCCCGACATACCTCCCACTGTACAGTAAACATCACGGCCCGACATACCTCCCACTGTACAATAACCATCACAGCCCGACATATCTCCCAATGTATAGTAACCATCACGGCCGGACATACCTCCCACTGTGCAGTAACCATCACAGCCCGACATACCTCCCACTGTACAGTAACCATCACACCCCGACATACCTCCCACTGTACAGTAACCATCACGGCCCGACATATCTCCCACTGTACCGTGACCATCACACCCCGACATACCTCCCACCGTACATTAACCGTCACACCCCGACATACCTCCCACTGTACAGTAACCATCAGGGCCCGACATACCTCCCACTGTACAGTAACCATCCGGGCCCGACATACCTCCCACTGTACAGTAACCATCACGGCGCGACATACCTCCCACTGTACAGTAAACATCACGGCCCGACATACCTCCCACTGTACAGTAACCATCACAGCCCGACATACCTCCCACTGTACAGTAACCATCACGGCCCGACATAACTCCCACTGTACAGTAACCATCACACCCCGACATACCTCCCACTGAACAGCAACCATCACGGCCCGACATACATCCCACTGTACAGTAACCATCACGGCCCGACATACCTCCCAATGTAAAGTAACCATCACACCCCGACATACCTCCCACTTACAGTAACCATCACGGCGCGACATTCCTCCCACTGTACAGAAACCAACACGGACCGACATACCTCCCACTGTACAGTAACCATCATGGCCCGACATACCTCCCACTGTACAGTAACCATCACACCCCGACATACCTCCCACTGAACAGCAACCATCACGGCCCGACATACATCCCACTGTAAAGTAACCATCACGGCCCGACATACCTCCCAATGTAAAGTAACCATCACACCCCGACATACCTCCCACTTACAGTAACCATCACGGCGCGACATTCCTCCCACTGTACAGAAACCAACACGGACCGACAAACCTCCCATTGTACAGTAACCATCACGGCGCGACATTCCTCCCACTGTACAGAAACCAACACGGACCGACAAACCTCCCATTGTACAGTAACCATCACGGCCCGACATACCTACCAATGTAAAGTAACCATCACACCCCGACATACCTCCCAAAGTATAGTAACCATCACGGCTCGACATACCTCCGACTGTACAGTAACCATCATGGCGCGACATTCCTCCCACTGTACAGGAACCATCACGGCCTGACGTACCTCCCACTGTATAGTAACCAACACGCCCCGACATACCTCCCACTGTACATTAACCGTCACACAACGATATACCTCCCACTGTACAGTAACCATCACGGCCCGACATACCTCCCACTGCACAGTAAACATCATGGCACGACATACCTCCCACTGTACAGTAACCATCACGGCCCGACATACCTTCCACTGTACAGTAAACATCACGGCGCGACATACCTCCGACTGTACAGTAACCATCATGGCCCGTCAAACCTCCCACTGTACCATAAACAACAGGCCCCAAAACATACCTCCCACTGTACAGTAAACATCACGGCACGACATACCTCCCACTGTACAGTAAACATCACGGTGCGACATACCTCCCACTGTACAGTAAACATCACGGCACGACATACCTCCGACTGTACAGTAACCATCATGGCCCGTCAAACCTCCCACTGTACCGTAAACAACAGGTCCCAAAACATACCTCCCACTGTACAGTAAACATCACGGCACGACATACCTCCCTCTGTACAGTAACAAACACGGCCCGACATACCTCCCACTGTACAGTAAACGTCACACCCCGACATACTTCCCACTGTTCAGTAACTGTCACGGCCCGACGTACCTCCCACTGTACAGTAACCATGACACCCCGACATACCTCCCACTGTACAGTAACCATCATGGCCCGAGATACCACCCACTATACAGTAACCAACACGGCCTGACATACCTCCCACTGTACAGAAACCAACACGGCCTGACATACCTCAAACTGTTCAGTAACCATCACGGCCCGATATATCTCTCACTGTACAGTGACCATCACACCCGACACACCTCCCACTGTACATCAACCCTCACACCCCGGCATACCACCACTGTACATTAACCGTCACACCCCGACATACTTCCCACTGTACCGTAACCATCATGACCTGGCATAGCTCCCACTGTACAGTAACCATCACGGCCCGACATTCCTCCCACTGTACAGTAAGCATCATGGCCCGACATACCTCCCACTGTACAGTAACCATTACACCCCGACATACCTCCCGCTGTACAGTTGCCAACACACCCCGACATACCTCCTACTGTACAGTAACCATCACACCCCGACACACCTCCCACTGTATAGCAACTATCACGGCCCGACATAGCTCCCACTGTACAGTAACCATCACGGCCCGACATTCCTCCCACTGTACAGTAACCATCACGTCCGGACATTCCTCCCACTGTACACTAACCATCACACCCCGACATACCTCCCACTGTACAGTAACCATCACGGTCCGACATACCTCCCACTGTACAGTAACCATTACACCCCGACATACCTCACACTGTACAGTAACCAACACACCCCGACATACCTCCTACTGTACAGTAACCATCACAACCCGACACACCTCCCACTGTATAGCAACTATCACGGCCCGACAAAGCTCCCACTGTACAGTAACCATCACGGCCCGACATTCCTCCCACTGTACAGTAACCACACGTCCGGACATTCCTCCCACTGTACAGTAACCATCACACCCCGACATACCTCCCACTGTACAGTAACCATTACACCCCGACATAACTCCCATTGTACAGTCACCATCACGGCCCGATATACCTCCTACAGTAAAGTAACCATCACAGCCCGACATACCTCCCACTGTACAGTAACCATCACGGCCCGACTTACCTCCCACTGTACAATCACCATCACAGCCCGACATACCTCCCACTGTACAGTAACCATCACAGCCCGACATACCTCCCACTGTACAGTAACCATCACGGGGTGACATACCTCCCACTGTACAGGAACCATCACGGCCTGACATACCTCCCACTGTCCAGTAACCATCACGGCCCGACATACCTCCCACTGTACAGTAAACATCACGGCCCGACATTCCTCCCACTGTACAGTAACCATCACACCCCGACATACCTCCCACCGTACAGTAATCACCACGGCCAGACATACCTCCCACTGTACCGTAACCAACACGGCCCGACATACCTCCCACTGTACAGTAAACATCACGGCCCGACATACCTCCCACTGTACAGTAATCACCACGGTCAGAGAAACCCCCCACTGTAGAGTAACCATCACTCCCCGACATACCTCCCACTGTACAGTAACCATCACGGCCCGATAAACCTCCCACTGTACAGTTACCATCATGGCCCGACATACCTCCCACTGTACAGTAACCAACACGGCCCGACTTAACTCCTACTGTACAGTAACCAACACGGCACGACATACCTCCCACTGTAGAGTAACCATCACGGCCCGACATATCTCCCACTGTACAGTGACCATCACACCCCGACATACCTCCCATTGTACATTAACCGTCACTCCCGGACATACCTCCCACTGTACAGTAACAATAACGGCCCGACATACCTCCTACTGTATATTAACCATCACACCCCGACATACCTCCCACTGTACAGTAACCATCACGGCGTGACATACCTCCCACTGTACAGTAACAATCATGGCGCGACATACCTCCCACTGCACAGTAAACATCACGGCACGACATACCTCCCACTGCACAGTAAACATCACGGCACGACATACCTCACACTGTACAGTATCCATCACGGCCCGACATACCTCAAATTGTACAGTAAACAAAACACGGTCCGGCATACCTCCCACTGTACAGTAACCACCACGGACAGACATGCCTCCCTCTGTACCTTAACCAACACGCCCCAAAACATACCTCCCACTGTACAGTAACCATCACGGACAGACATACCTCCCTCTGTACCTTAACCAACACGCCCCAAAACATACCTCGCACTGTACAGTAACCATCACGGCGTGACATACCTCGCACTGTACAGTAAACATCTCGGCCCGACATACCTCGCACTGTACAGTAACCATCACAGCCCGACATACCTCCCACTGTACAGTAACCATTACAGCCCGACATAACTCCCACTGTACAGTAACCATCACGGGGTGACATACCTTCCACTGTACAGTAACCATCACGGCGTGACATTCCTCCCACTGGACAGTAACCATCACACCCCGACAGACCTGCCCCTGTGCAGTAACCATCACGGCCCGTCAAACCTCCCACTGTACACTAACCGTCACACCCCGACATACCTCCCACTGTACAGTAACCATCACACCCCGACATACCTCCCACTGTACAGTAACCATTACACCCCGACATAACTCCCATTGTACAGTCACCATCACGGCCCGATATACCTCCTACAGTAAAGTAACCATCACAGCCCGACATACCTCCCACTGTACAGAAACCATCACGGCCCGACTTACCTCCCACTGTACAATCACCATCACAGCCCGACATACCTCCCACTGTACAGTAACCATCACAGCCCGACATACCTCCCACTGTACAGTAACCATCACGGGGTGACATACCTCCCACTGTACAGGAACCATCACGGCCTGACATACCTCCCACTGTCCAGTAACCATCACGGCCCGACATACCTCCCACTGTACAGTAAACATCACGGCCCGACATTCCTCCCACTGTACAGTAACCATCACACCCCGACATACCTCCCACCGTACAGTAATCACCACGGCCAGACATACCTCCCACTGTACCGTAACCAACACGGCCCGACATACCTCCCACTGTACAGTAAACATCACGGCCCGACATACCTCCCACTGTACAGTAATCACCACGGTCAGAGAAACCCCCCACTGTAGAGTAACCATCACTCCCCGACATACCTCCCACTGTACAGTAACCATCACGGCCCGATAAACCTCCCACTGTACAGTTACCATCATGGCCCGACATACCTCCCACTGTACAGTAACCAACACGGCCCGACTTAACTCCTACTGTACAGTAACCAACACGGCACGACATACCTCCCACTGTAGAGTAACCATCACGGCCCGACATATCTCCCACTGTACAGTGACCATCACACCCCGACATACCTCCCATTGTACATTAACCGTCACACCCGGACATACCTCCCACTGTACAGTAACAATAACGGCCCGACATACCTCCCACTGTATATTAACCATCACACCCCGACATACCTCCCACTGTACAGTAACCATCACGGCGTGACATACCTCCCACTGTACAGTAACAATCATGGCGCGACATACCTCCCACTGCACAGTAAACATCACGGCACGACATACCTCCCACTGCACAGTAAACATCACGGCACGACATACCTCACACTGTACAGTATCCATCATGGCCCGACATACCTCAAATTGTACAGTAAACAAAACACGGCCCGGCATACCTCCCACTGTACAGTAACCACCACGGACAGACATGCCTCCCTCTGTACCTTAACCAACACGCCCCAAAACATACCTCCCACTGTACAGTAACCATCACGGACAGACATACCTCCCTCTGTACCTTAACCAACACGCCCCAAAACATACCTCGCACTGTACAGTAACCATCACGGCGTGACATACCTCGCACTGTACAGTAAACATCTCGGCCCGACATACCTCGCACTGTACAGTAACCATCACAGCCCGACATACCTCCCACTGTACAGTAACCATTACAGCCCGACATAACTCCCACTGTACAGTAACCATCACGGGGTGACATACCTTCCACTGTACAGTAACCATCACGGCGTGACATTCCTCCCACTGGACAGTAACCATCACACCCCGACAGACCTGCCCCTGTGCAGTAACCATCACGGCCCGTCAAACCTCCCACTGTACACTAACCGTCACACCCCGACATACCTCACACTGTACAGTAACCATCACACCCCGACATACCTCCCACTGTTCAGTAACCGTCACGGCCCGACATAACTCCCATTGTACAGTTACCATCACGGCCCGATATACCTCCTACAGTAAAGTAACCATCACAGCCCGACATACCTCCCACTGTACAGTAACCATCACGGCCCGACTTACCTCCCACTGTACAATCACCATCACAGCCCGACATACCTCCCACTGTACAGTAACCATCACAGCCCGACATACCTCCCACTGTACAGTAACCATCACGGGGTGACATACCTCCCACTGTACAGGAACCATCACGGCCTGACATACCTCCCACTGTCCAGTAACCATCACGGCCCGACATACCTCCCACTGTACAGTAAACATCACGGCCCGACATTCCTCCCACTGTACAGTAACCATCACACCCCGACATACCTCCCACCGTACAGTAATCACCACGGCCAGACATACCTCCCACTGTACCGTAACCAACACGGCCCGACATACCTCCCACTGTACAGTAAACATCACGGCCCGACATACCTCCCACTGTACAGTAATCACCACGGTCAGAGAAACCCCCCACTGTAGAGTAACCATCACTCCCCGACATACCTCCCACTGTACAGTAACCATCACGGCCCGATAAACCTCCCACTGTACAGTTACCATCATGGCCCGACATACCTCCCACTGTACAGTAACCAACACGGCCCGACTTAACTCCTACTGTACAGTAACCAACACGGCACGACATACCTCCCACTGTAGAGTAACCATCACGGCCCGACATATCTCCCACTGTACAGTGACCATCACACCCCGACATACCTCCCATTGTACATTAACCGTCACACCCGGACATACCTCCCACTGTACAGTAACAATAACGGCCCGACATACCTCCCACTGTATATTAACCATCACACCCCGACATACCTCCCACTGTACAGTAACCATCACGGCGTGACATACCTCCCACTGTACAGTAACAATCATGGCGCGACATACCTCCCACTGCACAGTAAACATCACGGCACGACATACCTCCCACTGCACAGTAAACATCACGGCACGACATACCTCACACTGTACAGTATCCATCACGGCCCGACATACCTCAAATTGTACAGTAAACAAAACACGGCCCGGCATACCTCCCACTGTACAGTAACCACCACGGACAGACATGCCTCCCTCTGTACCTTAACCAACACGCCCCAAAACATACCTCCCACTGTACAGTAAACATTACTGCCCGACATACCTCCCACTGTACAGTAACCAACACGGCCCGACATACCTCCCACATTGCAGTAACCATCACGGCCCGACATATCTCCCACTGTACAGTGACCATCACACCCCGACATACCTCCCATTGTACATTAACCGTCACACCCGGACATACCTCCCACTGTACAGTAACAATAACGGCCCGACATACCTCCCACTGTATATTAACCATCACACCCCGACATACCTCCCACTGTACAGTAACCATCACGGCGTGACATACCTCCCACTGTACAGTAACAATCATGGCGCGACATACCTCCCACTGCACAGTAAACATCACGGCACGACATACCTCCCACTGCACAGTAAACATCACGGCACGACATACCTCACACTGTACAGTATCCATCACGGCCCGACATACCTCAAATTGTACAGCAAACAAAACACGGCCCGGCATACCTCCCACTGTACAGTAACCACCACGGACAGACATGCCTCCCTCTGTACCTTAACCAACACGCCCCAAAACATACCTCCCACTGTACAGTAACCATCACGGACAGACATACCTCCCTCTGTACCTTAACCAACACGCCCCAAAACATACCTCGCACTGTACAGTAACCATCACGGCGTGACATACCTCGCACTGTACAGTAAACATCTCGGCCCGACATACCTCGCACTGTACAGTAACCATCACAGCCCGACATACCTCCCACTGTACAGTAACCATTACAGCCCGACATAACTCCCACTGTACAGTAACCATCACGGGGTGACATACCTTCCACTGTACAGTAACCATCACGGCGTGACATTCCTCCCACTGGACAGTAACCATCACACCCCGACAGACCTGCCCCTGTGCAGTAACCATCACGGCCCGTCAAACCTCCCACTGTACACTAACCGTCACACCCCGACATACCTCACACTGTACAGTAACCATCACACCCCGACATACCTCCCACTGTTCAGTAACCGTCACGGCCCGACATAACTCCCATTGTACAGTTACCATCACGGCCCGATATACCTCCTACAGTAAAGTAACCATCACAGCCCGACATACCTCCCACTGTACAGTAACCATCACGGCCCGACTTACCTCCCACTGTACAATCACCATCACAGCCCGACATACCTCCCACTGTACAGTAACCATCACAGCCCGACATACCTCCCACTGTACAGTAACCATCACGGGGTGACATACCTCCCACTGTACAGGAACCATCACGGCCTGACATACCTCCCACTGTCCAGTAACCATCACGGCCCGACATACCTCCCACTGTACAGTAAACATCACGGCCCGACATTCCTCCCACTGTACAGTAACCATCACACCCCGACATACCTCCCACCGTACAGTAATCACCACGGCCAGACATACCTCCCACTGTACAGTAAACATCACGGCCCGACATACCTCCCACTGTACAGTAATCACCACGGTCAGAGAAACCCCCCACTGTAGAGTAACCGTCACTCCCCGACATACCTCCCACTGTACAGTAACCATCACGGCCCGATAAACCTCCCACTGTACAGTTACCATCATGGCCCGACATACCTCCCACTGTACAGTAACCAACACGGCCCGACTTAACTCCTACTGTACAGTAACCAACACGGCACGACATACCTCCCACTGTAGAGTAACCATCACGGCCCGACATATCTCCCACTGTACAGTGACCATCACACCCCGACATACCTCCCATTGTACATTAACCGTCACACCCGGACATACCTCCCACTGTACAGTAACAATAACGGCCCGACATACCTCCCACTGTATATTAACCATCACACCCCGACATACCTCCCACTGTACAGTAACCATCACGGCGTGACATACCTCCCACTGTACAGTAACAATCATGGCGCGACATACCTCCCACTGCACAGTAAACATCACGGCACGACATACCTCCCACTGCACAGTAAACATCACGGCACGACATACCTCACACTGTACAGTATCCATCACGGCCCGACATACCTCAAATTGTACAGTAAACAAAACACGGCCCGGCATACCTCCCACTGTACAGTAACCACCACGGACAGACATGCCTCCCTCTGTACCTTAACCAACACGCCCCAAAACATACCTCCCACTGTACAGTAACCATCACGGACAGACATACCTCCCTCTGTACCTTAACCAACACGCCCCAAAACATACCTCGCACTGTACAGTAACCATCACGGCGTGACATACCTTGCACTGTACAGTAAACATCTCGGCCCGACATACCTCGCACTGTACAGTAACCATCACAGCCCGACATACCTCCCACTGTACAGTAACCATTACAGCCCGACATAACTCCCACTGTACAGTAACCATCACGGGGTGACATACCTTCCACTGTACAGTAACCATCACGGCGTGACATTCCTCCCACTGGACAGTAACCATCACACCCCGACAGACCTGCCCCTGTGCAGTAACCATCACGGCCCGTCAAACCTCCCACTGTACACTAACCGTCACACCCCGACATACCTCACACTGTACAGTAACCATCACACCCCGACATACCTCCCACTGTTCAGTAACCGTCACGGCCCGACATATCTCCCACTGTTTAGCAACCATCATGAACCGACATAACTCCCACTGTACAGTAACCAACACGGCCCGACTTACCGCCCACTGTACAGTAACCAACACGGCCCGACATACCTCCCACTGTACAGTAACCAACACGGCCCGATATAACTCCCACTGTAGAGTAACCATCCCGGGCCGACATATCTCCCACTGTACAGTGACCATCACGGCCCTACATAACTCCCACTGTACAGTGACCATCACACCCCGACATACCTCCCACTGTACAGTAACCATCGCGGTGTGACATACCTTCGACTGTACAGAAACTATCACGGAGCGACATACATCCCACTGTACAGTAACCATCACACCCCGACATACCCCCCACTGTACAGTAACCATCACACCCCGACATACCTCCCACTGTACAGTAACCATCACACCCCGACATATCTCCCACTGTGCAGTAACCATCACACCCCGACATACCTCCCACTGTACAGTAACGATCACACCCCGACTTACCTCCCACTCTACATTAACCGTCACACCCGACATACCTCCCACTGTACAGTAAACATCACGGCCCGACATACCTCCCACTGTACAGTAACGATCACACCCCGACATACCTCCCACTGTACAGTAACGATCACAACCCTAAATCCCCCCCACTGTACAGCAACAATCACGGCCCGACATACCTCCCACTGTACAGTAACCATCACGGCCCGACATACCTCCCACTGTACAGTAAACATCACGGCCCGACATACTTCGCACTGTACAGTAACCATCACACCCTGACATACCTCCCACTGTACAGTAACCATCACACCCCGACATACCTCACACTGTACATAACGATCACACCCCGACATACCTCCCACTGTACAGTAACCATCACTCCCCGACATACCCCCCACTGTACAGCAACCATCACGGCCCGACATACCTCCCACTGTACAGTAACCAAAACGGCCCGACATAACTCCCACTGTACAGTGACCATCACGGCCCTACATAACTCCCACTGCACAGTGACCATTACACCCCGACATACCTCCCACTGTACATTAACCGTCACACCCCGACATACCTCCCACTGTACAGTAACCATCACACCCCGACAGACCTGCCCCTATGCAGTAACCATCACACCCCGACATACCTCCAACTGTACAGCGACCATCACACACCGACATACCTCCCACTGTACTGTAACCATCACGGCCCGACATACCTCCCACTGTACAGGAGTCATCACGGCATGACATACCACCCACTGTACATTAACCATAACGGCCCGACATACCTCCCACTGTACAGTAACCATCACACCCCGACATAACCCCCACTGAACAGTAACCATCACGGCCCAACATACCTCCCACTGTACAGTAACCATAACGGCCCGACTTACCTCCCACTGTACAGTAACCATCACACACCGACATACCTCCCACTGTACAGTAACCATTACACCCCGACATACCTCCCACTGTACAGTAACCATCACTGCCCGACATACCTCCCACTGTACAGTAACCAAAACTGCCCGACATACCTCCCACTGTACAGTAACCATCACGGTCCGACATTCCTCACACTATACAGTAACCATCACGGCCGGACATTCCTCCCACTGTACAGTAACCATCACACCCCGACAGACCTGCCCATGTGCAGTGACCATCACACCCCGACATCCCTCCCACTGTACTGTAACCATCACACTCCCAAATCCCTCCCACTGAACAGTAACCATCACACCCCGACAGACCTGCCACTGTACAGTAAACATCAAACCCCGACATCCCTCCCACTGTACAGTAACCATCACGGACCGAAATAACTCCCACTGTACAGGAACCATCACGGCCTGACATACCTCCCACTGTATAGTAACCATCACGGTCCGACATACCTCACGCTGGATAGTAACCATCACGGGGTGACATGCCTTCCACTGTAAAGTAACCATCACACCCCGACATACCTCCCACTGTACAGTAACTGTCACGGACCGTCATGCCTCCCACTGTACAGTAACCATCACAGGCGGACATCCCTCCCACTGTACAGTAACCATCACGGCCCGATATACCTCCCACTATACAGTAACCATCAGGGCCCAACATACCTCCCACTGTACAGTAACCACCACGGCCCAACATATCTCACGTTGTACAGTAACCATCACGGCCCGACATACCTCCAACTGTACAGTAACCATCACGGCCGACATACGTCCCACTGTACAGTAACCGTCACACCCGACATACCTCCCACTGTACAGTAACCACCACGGCCCGACATGCCTCCCACTGTACAGTAACGATCACACACCGACTTACCTCCCACTCTACATTAACCGTCACACTCGACCTAGCTCCCACTGTACAGTAAACATCTCGGCCCGACATACCTCGCACTGTACAGTAACCATCACAGCCCGACATACCTCCCACTGTACAGTAACAATTACAGCCCGACATAACTCCCACTGTACAGTAACCATCACGGGGTGACATACCTTCCACTGTACAGTAACCGTCACGGCGTGACATACCTCCCACTGTACAGTAACCATCACACCCCGACAGACCTGCCCCTGTGCAGTAACCATCACACCCGGACATTCCTCCCACTGTACAGTAACAATTACAGCCCGACATAACTCCCACTGTACAGTAACCATCACGGGGTGACATACCTTCCACTGTACAGTAACCATCACGGCGTGACATACCTCCCACTGTACAGTAACAATTACAGCCCGACATAACTCCCACTGTACAGTAACCATCACGGGGTGACATACCTTCCACTGTACAGTAACCATCACGGCGTGACATTCCTCCCACTGGACAGTAACCATCACGTCCCGACATACCTCCCACTGTACAGTAACCATCACGGCCCGTCAAACCTCCAACTGTACACTAACCGTCACACCCCGACATACCTCCCACTGTACAGTAACCATCCCACCCCGACATACTTCCCACTGTTCAGTAACCGTCACGGCCCGACATATCTCCCTCTGTTTAGCAACCATCATGAACCGACATAACTCCCACTGTACAGTAACCAACACGGCCCGACTTAACTCCCACTGAACAGTAACCAACACGGCCTGACATACCTCCCACTGTACAGTAACCAAAACGGCCCGACATACCTCCCACTGTACAGTAACCATCCCGGCCCGACATATCTCCCACTGTACAGTGACCATCACGGCCCTACATAACTCCCACTGTACAGTGACCATCACACCCCGACATACCTCCGACTGTACATTAACCGTCACACCCCGACATACCTCCTACTGTACAGTAACCATCGCGGTGTGACATACCTTCCACTGGACAGTAACCATCACGGAGCGACATACATCCCACTGCACAGTAACCATCACACCCCGACATGCCCCCCACTGTACAGTAATCATCACACCCCGACATACCTCCCACTGTACAGTAACCATCACACCCCGACATACCTCCCACTGTACAGTAACCATCACACAACGACAGACCTGCCCCTGTGCCGTAACGATCACACCCCGACATACCTCCCACTGTACAGTAACCAACACAGCCCGACATACCTCCCACTGTACAGTAACCATCACGGCCCGACATACCTCCCACTGTACAGGAGTCATCACGGCCTGACATACCACACACTGTACAGTAACCGATGCACCCCGACATACCTACCACTGTTCAGTAACCGTCACGGCCCGACATACCTCCCACTGTACAGTAACCATCACACCCCGACATACCTCCCACTGTACATTAACCATCATGGCCCGAAATACCTCCCACTGTACACTAACCAACACGGACCGACATACCTACCACTGTACAGTCACCATAGCGGCGCGACATACCTCCCACTGTACAGTAACCCTCACACCCCGACATACCTCCCAATGTACAGTAACCATCATGGCCCGACATACCTCCCACTGTACAGTAACCATCACAGCCTGACATACCTCCCACTGTACAGTAACCATCATGGCCCGACATACCTCCCACTGTGCAGTAACCATCATGGCCCGACATACCTCCCACTGTACAGTAACCAACACGGCCCGACATATCTAACGCTGTACAGTAACCATCACGGCCCGACATACCTCCAACTGTACAGTAACCATCACGGCCGACATACCTCCCAATGTACAGTAAACATCACGGCCCGACATACCTCCCACTGTACAGTAACGATCACACCCCGACATACCCCCCACTGTACAGTAACGATCACACCCCGACTTACCTCCCACTCTACATTAACCGTCACACCCGACATACCTCCCGCTGTACAGTAAACATCACGGCCCGACATACCTCCCACTGTACAGTAACGATCACACCCCGACATACCCCCCCCTGTACAGCAACCATCACGGCCCGACATACCTCCCACTGTACAGTAACCATCACGGCCCGACATACCTCCCAATGTATAGTAAACATCACGGCCCAACATACCTCGCACTGTACAGTAACCATCACACCCTGACATACCTCCCTCTGTACAGTAACCATCACACCCCGACATACCTCACACTGTACAGTAACGATCACACCCCGACATACCTCCCACTGTACAGTAACCATCACACCCTGACATACCTCCCTCTGTACAGTAACCATCACGGCCCAACATACCTCCCACTGTACAGTAACCAAAACGGCCCTACATACCTCCCACTGTACAGTACCCATCACACCCCGACATACCTCCCACTGTACAGTAACCATCACACCCTGACATACCTCCCTCTGTACAGTAACCATCACGGCCCAACATACCTCCCACTGTACAGTAACCAAAACGGCCCGACATACCTCCCACTGTACAGTACCCATCACGGCCCGACATTCCTCACACTATAGAGTAACCATCACGGCCGGACATTCCTCCCACTGTACAGTAACCATCACACCCCGACAGACCTGCCCATGTGCAGTTACCATCACACCCCGACATCCCTCCCACTGTACTGTAACCATCACACCCTCAAATTCCTCCCACTGAACAGTAACCATCACACCCCGACAGACCTGCCACTGTACAGTAAACATCAAACCCCGACATCCCTCCCACTGTACAGTAACCATCACGGACCGAAATACCTCCCACTGTACAGGAACCATCACGGCCTGACATACCTCCCACAGTATAGTAACCATCACGGTCCGACATACCTCACGCTGGATAGTAACCATCACGGGGTGACATGCCTTCCACTGTAAAGTAACCATCACACCCCGACATACCTCCCACTGTACAGTAACTGTCACGGACCGTCATGCCTCCCACTGTACAGTAACCATCACGGGGTGACATGCCTTCCACTGTAAAGTAACCATCACACCCCGACATACCTCCCACTGTACAGTAACTGTCACGGACCGTCATGCCTCCCATTGTACAGTAACCATCACAGGCGGACATCCCTCCCACTGTACAGTAACCATCACGGCCCGATATACCTCCCACTATACTGTAACCATCAGGGCCCAACATACCTCCCACTGTACAGTAACCATCACAGGCGGACATCCCTCCCACTGTACAGTAATCATCACGGCCCGACATACCTCCCACAGTACAGTAACCAACACGGCCCAACATATCTCACGCTGAACAGTAACCATCACGGCCCGACATACCTCCAACTGTACAGTAACCATCACACCCCGACATACCTCACACTGGACAGTAACCGTCACACCCGACATACCTCCCACTGTACAGTAACCACCACGGCCCGACGTACCTCCCACTGTACAGTAACCATCACGGCACGACATACCTCCCACTGTACAGTAACGATCACACCCCGACATACCTCCCACATTACAGGGACCATCACGGCCCGACATCCCTCCAACTAGACATTAACCGTCAAACCCGACATACCTCCCACTGTACAGTAAACATCTCGGCCCGACATACCTCGCACTGTACAGTAACCATCAAAGCCCGACATACCTCCCACTGTACAGTAAACATTACTGCCCGACATACCTCCCACTGTACAGTAACCAACACGGCCCGACATACCTCCCACATTGCAGTAACCATCACGGCCCGACATATCTCCCACTGTACAGTGACCATCACACCACGACGTACCTCCCACTGTACATTAACCGTCACACCCCGACATACCTCCCACTGTACAGTAACCATCACGGTGTGACATACCTTCCACTGTACAGTAACGATCACGGCACGACATACCTCCCACTGTACAGTAATCATCACGGTCCGTCAAACCTCCCATTGTACACTAACCGTCACACCCCGACATACCTCCCACTGTACAGTAACGATCACACCCCGACATACCTCCCACTGTACAGTAACCATCACTGCCGGACATACCTCCCACTGTACAGTAACCATCACAGCCCGACATACCTCCCAGTGTACAGTAACCATCACGGGGTGACATACCTTCCAATGTACAGTAACCATCACGGAGCGACATACCTCCCACTGTACAGTAACCATCACGGCCCGACATACCTCCCACTGTAGAGTAACTGTCACGGACTGTCATACCTCCCACTGTACAGTAACCATCACGGCCCGACAAACCTCCCACTGTCCAGTAACCATCACACCCCGACAGACCTGCCCCTGTGCAGTAACCATCACACCCCTACATACCTGCCACTGTACAGTAACCATCAGGGACCGACATACCTCCCACTGTACAGTAACCAACACGGCCCGACATACCTCACGCTGTACAGTCACCATCACGGCCCGACATACCTCCAACTGTATAGTAACCATCACGGCCGACATACCTCCCACTGTACAGTAACCGTCACACCCCGACATACCTCCCACTGTACAGTAACCGTCAAGGCTCGACATACCTCCCACTGTACAGTAACCATCACACCCCGACATAACCCCCACTGTACAGTAACCATCACACCCAGACATACCTCCCATTGTACAGTAACCATCACACCCGACATACCTCCCACTGTATAGTAACCATCACACACCGACATACCTCCCACTGTACTGTAACCATTACACCCCGACATACCTCCCACTGTACAGTAACGATCACACACCGACTTACCTCCCACTCTACATTAACGGTCACACTCGATATAGCTCCCACTGTACAGTAACCATCACGGCCCGACATTCCTCACACTGTACAGTAACCATCACGGCCGGTCATTCCTCCCACTGTACAGTAACTAGCACGTCCCGACATACCTCCCACTGTACAGTAACCATCACGGCCCGACATATCTCCCACTGTACAGTGACCATCACACCACGACATACCTCCCACTGTACATTCACCGTCACACCCCGACATACCTCCCACTGTACAGTACCCATCACGGCCTGACATACCTCCCACTGTATAGTGACCATCACGGTCCGACATACCTCACGCTGGATAGTAACCATCACGGGGTGACATGCCTTCCACTGTAAAGTACCCATCACACCCCGACATACCTCCCACTGTACAGTAACTGTCACGGACCGTCATGCCTCCCACTGTAGAGTAACCATCACAGGCGGATATCCCTCCCACTGTACAGTAACCATCAGGGCGCAACATACCTCACACTGTACAGTAACCATCACAGGCGGACATCCCTCCCACTGTACAGTAACCATCACGGCCCGACATACCTCCCACTGTACAGTAACCAACACGGCCCGACATATCTCACGCTGTACAGTAACCATCACGGCCCGACATACCTCCAACTGTACAGTAACCATCACGGCCGACATACCTCCCACTGTACAGTAACTGTCACACCCGACATACCTTCCACTGTACAGTCACCAACACGGCCCGGCATACCTCCCACTGTACAGTAACCATCACGGCACGACATAACTCCCACTGTACAGTAACGATCACACCCCGACATACCTCCCACATTACAGGGACCATCACGGCCCGACATACCTCCAACTGTACATTAACCGTCACACCCGATATAATTCCCACTGTACAGTAAACATCTCGGCCCGACATACCTCGCACTGTACAGTAACCATCACAGCCCGACATAGCTCCCACTGTACAGTAAACATTACTGCCCGACATACCTCCCACTATACAGTAACTAACACGGCCCGACATACCTCCCACTGTACAGTAACCATCACGGCCCGACATTTCTCCCACTGTACAGTGACCATCACACCACGACATACCTCCCACTGTACATTAACCGTCACACCCCGTCATACCTCCCACTGTACAGTACCCATCACGGTGTGACATACCTTCCACTGTACAGTAACCATCACGGCACGACATACCTCCCACTGTACAGTAATCAGCACGGCCCGTCAAACCTCCCATTGTACACTAACCGTCACACCCCGTCATACCTCCCACTGTAGAGTAAGCATCACGGCCCGACTAACCTCCCACTGTACAGTAACGATCACACCCCGACAGACCTGCCCCTGTGCAGTAACCATCACACCCCTACATACCTGCCACTGTACAGTAACCATCAGGGACCGACATACCTCCCACTGTACAGTAACCAACACGGCCCGACATACCTCACGCTGTACAGTCACCATCACGGCCCGACATACCTCCAACTGTATAGTAACCATCACGGCCGACATACCTCCTACTGTACAGTAACCGTCACACCCCGACATACCTCCCACTGTTCAGTAACCGTCAAGGCCCGACATACCTCCCACTGTACAGTAACCATCACACCCCGACATAACCCCCACTGTACAGTAACCATCACACCCCGACATACCTCCCATTGTACAGTAACCATCACACCCGACATACCTCCCACTGTACAGTAACCATCATGGCCGGACATACCTCCCACTGTACAGTAACGATCACACACCGACTTACCTCCCACTCTACATTAACCGTCACACTCGACCTAGCTCCCACTGTACAGTAAACATCTCGGCCCGACATACCTCGCACTGTGCAGTAACCATCACAGCCCGACATACCTCCCACTGTACAGTAACAATTACAGCCCGACATAACTCCCACTGTACAGTAACCATCACGGGGTGACATACCTTCCACTGTACAGTAACCGTCACGGCGTGACATACCTCCCACTGTACAGTAACCATCACACCCCGACAGACCTGCCCCTGTGCAGTAACCATCACACCCGGACATTCCTCCCACTGTACAGTAACCATCACGGCGTGACATTCCTCCCACTGGACAGTAACCATCACGGCCCGACATACCTCCCACTGTACAGTAACCATCACGGCCCGTCAAACCTCCCACTGTACACTAACCGTCACACCCCGACATACCTCCCACTGTACAGTAACCATCCCACCCCGACATACCTCCCACTGTTCAGTAACCGTCACGGCCCGACTTAACTCCCACTGAACAGGAACCAACACGGCCCGACATATCTCCCACTGTTTAGCAACCATCATGAACCGACATAACTCCCACTGTACAGTAACCAACACGGCCCGACTTAACTCCCACTGAACAGTAACCAACACGGCCTGACATACCTCCCACTGTACAGTAACCAAAACGGCCCGACATACCTCCCACTGTACAGTAACCATCCCGGCCCGACATATCTCCCACTGTACAGTGACCATCACGGCCCTACATAACTCCCACTGTACAGTGACCATCACACCCCGACATGCCCCCCACTGTACAGTAACCATCACACCCCGACATACCTCCCACTGTACAGTAACCATCACACCCCGACATACCTCCCACTGTACAGTAACCATCACACAACGACAGACCTGCCCCTGTGCAGTAACGATCACTCCCCGACATACCTCCCACTGTACAGTAACCAACACAGCCCGACATACCTCCCACTGTACAGTAACCATCACGGCCCGACATACCTACCACTGTACAGGAGTCATCACGGCCTGACATACCACCCACTGTACAGAAACCGATGCACCCCGACATACCTACCACTGTTCAGTAACCGTCACGGCCCGACGTACCTCCCACTGTACAGTAACCATCACACCCCGACTTACCTCCCACTCTACATTAACC
This sequence comes from Chiloscyllium punctatum, assembly GCF_047496795.1. Lineage (NCBI taxonomy): Eukaryota > Metazoa > Chordata > Chondrichthyes > Orectolobiformes > Hemiscylliidae > Chiloscyllium > Chiloscyllium punctatum. The sequence goes on along the minus strand of NC_092755.1, from coordinate 13,000,521 downwards.
GTCACACCCGACATACCTCCCGCTGTACAGTAAACATCACGGCCCGGCATACCTCCCACTGTACAGTAACGATCACACCCCGACATACCTCCCAGCGTACAGTAACCCTCAAACCCCGACATACCACCCACTGTACAGCAACCATCACGGCCCGACATACCTCCCACTGTACAGTAACCATCACGGCCCGACATACCTCCCAATGTACGTAAACATCACGGCCCGACATACCTCGCACTGTACAGTAACCATCACACCCTGACATACCTCCCTCTGTACAGTAACCATCACACCCCGACATACCTCACACTGTACAGTAACCGTCACACCCGACATACCTCCCACTGTACAGTAACCACCACGGCCCGACGTACCTCCCACTGTACAGTAACCATCACTGCCGGACATACCTCCCACTGTACAGTAACCATCACAGCCCGACATACCTCCCAGTGTACAGTAACCATCACGGGGTGACATACCTTCCAATGTACAGTAACCATCACGGAGCGACATACCTCCCACTGTACAGTAACCATCACGGCCCGACATACCTCACACTGTAGAGTAACTGTCACGGACTGTCATACCTCCCACTGTACAGTAACCATCACGGCCCGACAAACCTCCCACTGTCCAGTAACCATCACACCCCGACAGACCTGCCCCTGTGCAGTAACCATCACACCCCTACATACCTGCCACTGTACAGTAACCATCAGGGACCGACATACCTCCCACTGTACAGTAACCAACACGGCCCGACATACCTCACGCTGTACAGTCACCATCACGGCCCGACATACCTCCAACTGTATAGTAACCATCACGGCCGACATACCTCCCACTGTACAGTAACCGTCACACCCCGACATACCTCCCACTGTACAGTAACCGTCAAGGCTCGACATACCTCCCACTGTACAGTAACCATCACACCCCGACATAACCCCCACTGTACAGTAACCATCACACCCAGACATACCTCCCATTGTACAGTAACCATCACACCCGACATACCTCCCACTGTATAGTAACCATCACACACCGACATACCTCCCACTGTACTGTAACCATTACACCCCGACATACCTCCCACTGTACAGTAACGATCACACACCGACTTACCTCCCACTCTACATTAACGGTCACACTCGATATAGCTCCCACTGTACAGTAAACATCACGGCCCGACATTCCTCACACTGTACAGTAACCATCACGGCCGGTCATTCCTCCCACTGTACAGTAACTAGCACGTCCCGACATACCTCCCACTGTACAGTAACCATCACGGCCCGACATATCTCCCACTGTACAGTGACCATCACACCACGACATACCTCCCACTGTACATTCACCGTCACACCCCGACATACCTCCCACTGTACAGTACCCATCACGGCCTGACATACCTCCTACTGTATAGTGACCATCACGGTCCGACATACCTCACGCTGGATAGTAACCATCACGGGGTGACATGCCTTCCACTGTAAAGTACCCATCACACCCCGACATACCTCCCACTGTACAGTAACTGTCACGGACCGTCATGCCTCCCACTGTAGAGTAACCATCACAGGCGGATATCCCTCCCACTGTACAGTAACCATCAGGGCGCAACATACCTCCCACTGTACAGTAACCATCACAGGCGGACATCCCTCCCACTGTACAGTAACCATCACGGCCCGACATACCTCCCACTGTACAGTAACCAACACGGCCCGACATATCTCACGCTGTACAGTAACCATCACGGCCCGACATACCTCCAACTGTACAGTAACCATCACGGCCGACATACCTCCCACTGTACAGTAACTGTCACACCCGACATACCTTCCACTGTACAGTCACCAACACGGCCCGGCATACCTCCCACTGTACAGTAACCATCACGGCACGACATAACTCCCACTGTACAGTAACGATCACACCCCGACATACCTCCCACATTACAGGGACCATCACGGCCCGACATACCTCCAACTGTACATTAACCGTCACACCCGATATAATTCCCACTGTACAGTAAACATCTCGGCCCGACATACCTCGCACTGTACAGTAACCATCACAGCCCGACATACCTCCCACTGTACAGTAAACATTACTGCCCGACATACCTCCCACTATACAGTAACTAACACGGCCCGACATACCTCCCACTGTACAGTAACCATCACGGCCCGACATTTCTCCCACTGTACAGTGACCATCACACCACGACATACCTCCCACTGTACATTAACCGTCACACCCCGTCATACCTCCCACTGTACAGTACCCATCACGGTGTGACATACCTTCCACTGTACAGTAACCATCACGGCACGACATACCTCCCACTGTACAGTAATCATCACGGCCCGTCAAACCTCCCATTGTACACTAACCGTCACACCCCGTCATACCTCCCACTGTAGAGTAACCATCACGGCCCGACTAACCTCCCACTGTACAGTAACGATCACACCCCGACAGACCTGCCCCTGTGCAGTAACCATCACACCCCTACATACCTGCCACTGTACAGTAACCATCAGGGACCGACATACCTCCCACTGTACAGTCACCATCACGGCCCGACATACCTCCAACTGTATAGTAACCATCACGGCCGACATACCTCCTACTGTACAGTAACCGTCACACCCCGACATACCTCCCACTGTTCAGTAACCGTCAAGGCCCGACATACCTCCCACTGTACAGTAACCATCACACCCCGACATAACCCCCACTGTACAGTAACCATCACACCCCGACATACCTCCCATTGTACAGTAACCATCACACCCGACATACCTCCCACTGTACAGTAACCATCATGGCCGGACATACCTCCCACTGTACAGTAACGATCACACACCGACTTACCTCCCACTCTACATTAACCGTCACACTCGACCTAGCTCCCACTGTACAGTAAACATCTCGGCCCGACATACCTCGCACTGTACAGTAACCATCACAGCCCGACATACCTCCCACTGTACAGTAACAATTACAGACCGACATAACTCCCACTGTACAGTAACCATCACGGGGTGACATACCTTCCACTGTACAGTAACCGTCACGGCGTGACATACCTCCCACTGTACAGTAACCATCACACCCCGACAGACCTGCCCCTGTGCAGTAACCATCACACCCGGACATTCCTCCCACTGTACAGTAACCATCACGGCGTGACATTCCTCCCACTGGACAGTAACCATCACGGCCCGACATACCTCCCACTGTACAGTAACCATCACGGCCCGTCAAACCTCCCACTGTACACTAACCGTCACACCCCGACATACCTCCCACTGTACAGTAACCATCCCACCCCGACATACCTCCCACTGTTCAGTAACCGTCACGGCCCGACTTAACTCCCACTGAACAGGAACCAACACGGCCCGACATATCTCCCACTGTTTAGCAACCATCATGAACCGACATAACTCCCACTGTACAGTAACCAACACGGCCCGACTTAACTCCCACTGAACAGTAACCAACACGGCCTGACATACCTCCCACTGTACAGTAACCAAAACGGCCCGACATACCTCCCACTGTACAGTAACCATCCCGGCCCGACATATCTCCCACTGTACAGTGACCATCACGGCCCTACATAACTCCCACTGTACAGTGACCATCACACCCCGACATGCCCCCCACTGTCCAGTAACCATCACACCCCGACATACCTCCCACTGTACAGTAACCATCACACCCCGACATACCTCCCACTGTACAGTAACCATCACACAACGACAGACCTGCCCCTGTGCAGTAACGATCACACCCCGACATACCTCCCACTGTACAGTAACCAACACAGCCCGACATACCTCCCACTGTACAGTAACCATCACGGCCCGACATACCTCCCACTGTACAGGAGTCATCACGGCCTGACATACCACCCACTGTACAGTAACCGATGCACCCCGACATACCTACCACTGTTCAGTAACCGTCACGGCCCGACGTACCTCCCACTGTACAGTAACCATCACACCCCGACTTACCTCCCACTCTATATTAACCGTCACACCCGACATACCTCCCGCTGTACAGTAAACATCACGGCCCGGCATACCTCCCACTGTACAGTAACGATCACACCCCGACATACCTCCCAGCGTACAGTAACCCTCACACCCCGACATACCCCCCACTGTACAGCAACCATCACGGCCCGACATACCTCCCACTGTACAGTAACCATCACGGCCCGACATACCTCCCAATGTACGTAAACATCACGGCCCGACATACCTCGCACTGTACAGTAACCATCACACCCTGACATACCTCCCTCTGTACAGTAACCATCACACCCCGACATACCTCACACTGTACAGTAACCGTCACACCCGACATACCTCCCACTGTACAGTAACCACCACGGCCCGACGTACCTCCCACTGTACAGTAACCATCACGGCACGACATACCTCCCACTGTACAGTAACGATCACACCCCGACATACCTCCCACATTACAGGGACCATCACGGCCCGACATCCCTCCAACTAGACATTAACCGTCAAACCCGACATACCTCCCACTGTACAGTAAACATCTCGGCCCGACATACCTCGCACTGTACAGTAACCATCAAAGCCCGACATACCTCCCACTGTACAGTAAACATTACTGCCCGACATACCTCCCACTGTACAGTAACCAACACGGCCCGACATACCTCCCACATTGCAGTAACCATCACGGCCCGACATATCTCCCACTGTACAGTGACCATCACACCACGACGTACCTCCCACTGTACATTAACCGTCACACCCCGACATACCTCCCACTGTACAGTAACCATCACGGTGTGACATACCTTCCACTGTACAGTAACGATCACGGCACGACATACCTCCCACTGTACAGTAATCATCACGGTCCGTCAAACCTCCCATTGTACACTAACCGTCACACCCCGACATACCTCCCACTGTACAGTAACGATCACACCCCGACATACCTCCCACTGTACAGTAACCATCACTGCCGGACATACCTCCCACTGTACAGTAACCATCACAGCCCGACATACCTCCCAGTGTACAGTAACCATCACGGGGTGACATACCTTCCAATGTACAGTAACCATCACGGAGCGACATACCTCCCACTGTACAGTAACCATCACGGCCCGACATACCTCCCACTGTAGAGTAACTGTCACGGACTGTCATACCTCCCACTGTACAGTAACCATCACGGCCCGACAAACCTCCCACTGTCCAGTAACCATCACACCCCGACAGACCTGCCCCTGTGCAGTAACCATCACACCCCTACATACCTGCCACTGTACAGTAACCATCAGGGACCGACATACCTCCCACTGTACAGTAACCAACACGGCCCGACATACCTCACGCTGTACAGTCACCATCACGGCCCGACATACCTCCAACTGTATAGTAACCATCACGGCCGACATACCTCCCACTGTACAGTAACCGTCACACCCCGACATACCTCCCACTGTACAGTAACCGTCAAGGCTCGACATACCTCCCACTGTACAGTAACCATCACACCCCGACATAACCCCCACTGTACAGTAACCATCACACCCAGACATACCTCCCATTGTACAGTAACCATCACACCCGACATACCTCCCACTGTATAGTAACCATCACACACCGACATACCTCCCACTGTACTGTAACCATTACACCCCGACATACCTCCCACTGTACAGTAACGATCACACACCGACTTACCTCCCACTCTACATTAACGGTCACACTCGACATAGCTCCCACTGTACAGTAACCATCACGGCCCGACATTCCTCACACTGTACAGTAACCATCACGGCCGGTCATTCCTCCCACTGTACAGTAACTAGCACGTCCCGACATACCTCCCACTGTACAGTAACCATCACGGCCCGACATATCTCCCACTGTACAGTGACCATCACACCACGACATACCTCCCACTGTACATTCACCGTCACACCCCGACATACCTCCCACTGTACAGTACCCATCACGGCCTGACATACCTCCCACTGTATAGTGACCATCACGGTCCGACATACCTCACGCTGGATAGTAACCATCACGGGGTGACATGCCTTCCACTGTAAAGTACCCATCACACCCCGACATACCTCCCACTGTACAGTAACTGTCACGGACCGTCATGCCTCCCACTGTAGAGTAACCATCACAGGCGGATATCCCTCCCACTGTACAGTAACCATCAGGGCGCAACATACCTCACACTGTACAGTAACCATCACAGGCGGACATCCCTCCCACTGTACAGTAACCATCACGGCCCGACATACCTCCCACTGTACAGTAACCAACACGGCCCGACATATCTCACGCTGTACAGTAACCATCACGGCCCGACATACCTCCAACTGTACAGTAACCATCACGGCCGACATACCTCCCACTGTACAGTAACTGTCACACCCGACATACCTTCCACTGTACAGTCACCAACACGGCCCGGCATACCTCCCACTGTACAGTAACCATCACGGCACGACATAACTCCCACTGTACAGTAACGATCACACCCCGACATACCTCCCACATTACAGGGACCATCACGGCCCGACATACCTCCAACTGTACATTAACCATCACACCCGATATAATTCCCACTGTACAGTAAACATCTCGGCCCGACATACCTCGCACTGTACAGTAACCATCACAGCCCGACATACCTCCCACTGTACAGTAAACATTACTGCCCGACATACCTCCCACTATACAGTAACTAACACGGCCCGACATACCTCCCACTGTACAGTAACCATCACGGCCCGACATTTCTCCCACTGTACAGTGACCATCACACCACGACATACCTCCCACTGTACATTAACCGTCACACCCCGTCATACCTCCCACTGTACAGTACCCATCACGGTGTGACATACCTTCCACTGTACAGTAACCATCACGGCACGACATACCTCCCACTGTACAGTAATCATCACGGCCCGTCAAACCTCCCATTGTACACTAACCGTCACACCCCGTCATACCTCCCACTGTAGAGTAAGCATCACGGCCCGACTAACCTCCCACTGTACAGTAACGATCACACCCCGACAGACCTGCCCCTGTGCAGTAACCATCACACCCCTACATACCTGCCACTGTACAGTAACCATCAGGGACCGACATACCTCCCACTGTACAGTAACCAACACGGCCCGACATACCTCACGCTGTACAGTCACCATCACGGCCCGACATACCTCCAACTGTATAGTAACCATCACGGCCGACATACCTACTACTGTACAGTAACCGTCACACCCCGACATACCTCCCACTGTTCAGTAACCGTCAAGGCCCGACATACCTCCCACTGTACAGTAACCATCACACCCCGACATAACCCCCACTGTACAGTAACCATCACACCCCGACATACCTCCCATTGTACAGTAACCATCACACCCGACATACCTCCCACTGTACAGTAACCATCATGGCCGGACATACCTCCCACTGTACAGTAACGATCACACACCGACTTACCTCCCACTCTACATTAACCGTCACACTCGACCTAGCTCCCACTGTACAGTAAACATCTCGGCCCGACATACCTCGCACTGTACAGTAACCATCACAGCCCGACATACCTCCCACTGTACAGTAACAATTACAGCCCGACATAACTCCCACTGTACAGTAACCATCACGGGGTGACATACCTTCCACTGTACAGTAACCGTCACGGCGTGACATACCTCCCACTGTACAGTAACCATCACACCCCGACAGACCTGCCCCTGTGCAGTAACCATCACACCCGGACATTCCTCCCACTGTACAGTAACCATCACGGCGTGACATTCCTCCCACTGGACAGTAACCATCACGGCCCGACATACCTCCCACTGTACAGTAACCATCACGGCCCGACATACCTCCCAATGTACGTAAACATCACGGCCCGACATACCTCGCACTGTACAGTAACCATCACACCCTGACATACCTCCCTCTCTACAGTAACCATCACACCCCGACATACCTCACACTGGACAGTAACGATCATACCCCGACATACCTCCCACTGTACAGTAACCATCACACCCCGACATACCCCCCAATGTACAGCAACCATCACGGCCCAACATACCTCCCACTGTACAGTAACCATCACGGCCCGACATACCTCCCAATGTACGTAAACATCACGGCGCGACATACCTCGCACTGTACAGTAACCATCACACCCTGACATACCTCCCTCTGTACAGTAACCATCACACCCCGACATACCTCACACTGGACAGTAACGATCATACCCCGACATACCTCCCACTGTACAGTAACCATCACACCCCGACATACCCCCCAATGTACAGCAACCATCACGGCCCAACATACCTCCCACTGTACAGTAACCAAAACGGCCCGACATACCTCCCACTGTACAGTGACCATCACGGCCCTAAATAACTACCACTGCACAGTGACCATTACACTCCGACATACCTCCCACTGTACATTAACCGTCACACCCCGACATACCTCCGACTGTACAGTAACCATCGCGGTGTGACATACATTCCACTATACAGTAACCATCACGGAGCGACATACATCCCACTGTACAGTAACCATCACACCCCGACATTCCCCCCACTGCACAGTAACCATCACACCCCGACATACCTCCCACTGCACAGTAACCATCACACCCCGACATACCTCCCACTGTACAGTAACCATCACACCCCGACATACCTCCCACTGTACAGTAACGATCACGGCCCGACATACCTCCCACTGTACAGGAGTCATCACGGCCTGACATACCACCCACTGTACAGTAACCGATGCACCCCGACATACCTACCACTGTTCAGTAACCGTCACGGCCCGACGTACCTCCCACTGTACAGTAACCATCACACCCCGACTTACCTCCCACTCTACATTAACCGTCACACCCGACATACCTCCCGCTGTACAGTAAACATCACGGCCCGACATACCTCCCACAGTACAGTAACGATCACACCCCGACATACCTCCCAGCGTACAGTAACCCTCACACCCCGACATACCCCCCACTGTACAGCAACCATCACGGCCCGACATACCTCCCACTGTACAGTAACCATCACGGCCCGACATACCTCCCAATGTACGTAAACATCACGGCCCGACATACCTCGCACTGTACAGTAACCATCACACCCTGACATACCTCCCTCTGTACAGTAACCATCACACCCCGACATACCTCACACTGGACAGTAACGATCATACCCCGACATACCTCCCACTGTACAGTAACCATCACACCCCGACATACCCCCCAATGTACAGCAACCATCACGGCCCAACATACCTCCCACTGTACAGTAACCAAAACGGCCCGACATACCTCCCACTGTACAGTGACCATCACGGCCCTAAATAACTACCACTGCACAGTGACCATTACACTCCGACATACCTCCCACTGTACATTAACCGTCACACCCCGACATACCTCCCACTGTACAGTAACCATCGCGGTGTGACATACATTCCACTATACAGTAACCATCACGGAGCGACATACATCGCACTGTACAGTAACCATCACACCCCGACATTCCCCCCACTGCACAGTAACCATCACACCCCGACATACCTCCCACTGCACAGTAACCATCACACCCCGACATACCTCCCACTGTACAGTAACCATCACACCCCGACATACCTCCCACTGTACAGTAACGATCACACCCCGACTTACCTCCCACTCTACATTAACCGTCACACCCGACATACCTCCCACTGTACAGTAAACATCACGGCCCGACATACCTCCCACTGTACAGCACCGATCACACCCCGACATACCTCCCACTGTACAGTAACGATCACACCCCGACCTACCCCCCACTGTACAGCAACCATCACGGCCCGACATACCTCCCGCTGTACAGTAACCATCACGGCCCGACATACCTCCCAATGTACAGTAAACATCACGGCCCGACATACCTCGCACTGTACAGTAACCATCGCATCCCGACATACCTCCCTCTGTACAGTAACCATCACACCCCCACATACCTCACACTGTACAGTAACGATCACTCCCCGACATACCTCCCACTGTACAGTAACCATCACAGCCCGACATACCCCCCCCCGGAAAGCAACCATCACGGGGTGACATACCTTCCAATGTACAGGAACCATCACGGAGCGACATACCTCCCACTGTACAGTAACCATCACGGCCCGACATACCTCCCACTGTACAGTAACTGTCACGGACCGTCATACCTCCCACTGTACAGTAACCATCACGGCCCGACAAACCTCCCACTGTCCAGTAACCATCACACCCCGACAGACCTGCCCCTGTGCAGTAACCATCACACCCCTACATACCTGCCACTGTACAGTAACCATCAGGGTCCGACATACCTCCCACTGTACAGTAACCAACACGGCCCGACATACCTCACACTGTACAGTCACCATCACGGCCCGACATACCTCCAACTGTATAGTAACCATCACGGCCGACATACCTCCCACTGTACAGTAACCGTCACACCCCGACATACCTCACACTGTACAGTAACCGTCAAGGCCCGACATACCTCCCACTGTACAGTAACCATCACACCCCGACATAACCCCCACTGTACAGTAACCATCACACCCCGACATACCTCCCATTGTACAGTAACCATCACACCCGACATACCTCCCACTGTACAGTAACCATCACACACCGACATACCTCCCACTGTACTGTAAGCATTACACCCCGACATACCTCCCACTGTACAGTAACGATCACACACCGACTTACCTCCCACTCTACATTAACGGTCACACTCGACATAGCTCCCACTGTACAGTAACCATCACGGCCCGACATTCCTCACACTGTACAGTAACCATCACGGCCGGTCATTCCTCCCACTGCACAGTAACTAGCACGTCCCGACATACCTCCCACTGTACAGTAACCATCACGGCCCGACATATCTCCCACTGTACAGTGACCATCACACCACGACATACCTCCCACTGTACATTCACCGTCACACCCCGACATACCTCCCACTGTACAGTACCCATCACGGCCTGACATACCTCCCACTGTATAGTGACCATCACGGTCCGACATACCTCACGCTGGATAGTAACCATCACGGGGTGACATGCCTTCCACTGTAAAGTAACCATCACACCCCGACATACCTCCCACTGTACAGTAACTGTCACGGACCGTCATGCCTCCCACTGTAGAGAAACCATCACAGGCGGATATCCCTCCCAATGTACAGTAACCATCACCGCCCGATATACCTCCCACTATACAGTAACCATCAGGGCCCAACATACCTCCCACTGTACAGTAACCATCACAGGCGGACATCCCTCCCACTGTACAGTAACCATCACGGCCCGACATACCTCCCACTGTACAGTAACCAACACGGCCCGACATATCTCACGCTGTACAGTAACCATCACGGCCCGACATAACTCCAACTGTACAGTAACCATAACGGCCGACATACCTCCCACTGTACAGTAACTGTCACACCCGACATACCTTCCACTGTACAGTCACCAACACGGCCCGGCATACCTCCCACTGTACAGTAACCATCACGGCACGACATAACTCCCACTGTACAGTAACGATCACACCCCGACATACCTCCCACATTACAGGGACCATCACGGCCCGACATACCTCCAACTGTACATTAACCGTCACACCCGATATACCTCCCACTGTACAGTAAACATCTCGGCCCGACATACCTCGCACTGTACAGTAACCATCACAGCCCGACATACCTCCCACTGTACAGTAAACATTACTGCCCGACATACCTCCCACTATACAGTAACTAACACGGCCCGACATACCTCCCACTGTACAGTAACCATCACGGCCCGACATATCTCCCACTGTACAGTGACCATCACACCACGACATACCTCCCACTGTACATTAACCGTCACACCCCGTCATACCTCCCACTGTACAGTACCCATCACGGTGTGACATACCTTCCACTGTACAGTAACCATTACGGCACGACATACCTCCCACTGTATAGTAATCATCACGGCCCGTCAAACCTCCCATTGTACACTAACCGTCACACCCCGTCATACCTCCCACTGTAGAGTAACCATCACGGCCCGACTAACCTCCCACTGTACAGTAACGATCACACCCCGACAGACCTGCCCCTGTGCAGTAACCATCACACCCCTACATACCTGCCACTGTACAGTAACCATCAGGGACCGACATACCTCCCACTGTACAGTAACCAACACGGCCCGACATACCTCACGCTGTACAGTCACCATCACGGCCCGACATACCTCCAATTGTATAGTAACCATCACGGCCGACATACCTCCCACTGTACAGTAACTGTCACACCCCGACATACCTCCCACTGTACAGTGACCATCACGGCCCTAAATAACTACCACTGCACAGTGACCATTACACTCCGACATACCTCCCACTGTACATTAACCGTCACACCCCGACATACCTCCCACTGTACAGTAACCATCGCGGTGTGACATACATTCCACTATACAGTAACCATCACGGAGCGACATACATCGCACTGTACAGTAACCATCACACCCCGACATTCCCCCCACTGCACAGTAACCATCACACCCCGACATACCTCCCACTGCACAGTAACCATCACACCCCGACATACCTCCCACTGTACAGTAACCATCACACCCCGACATACCTCCCACTGTACAGTAACGATCACACCCCGACTTACCTCCCACTCTACATTAACCGTCACACCCGACATACCTCCCACTGTACAGTAAACATCACGGCCCGACATACCTCCCACTGTACAGCACCGATCACACCCCGACATACCTCCCACTGTACAGTAACGATCACACCCCGACCTACCCCCCACTGTACAGCAACCATCACGGCCCGACATACCTCCCGCTGTACAGTAACCATCACGGCCCGACATACCTCCCAATGTACAGTAAACATCACGGCCCGACATACCTCGCACTGTACAGTAACCATCGCATCCCGACATACCTCCCTCTGTACAGTAACCATCACACCCCCACATACCTCACACTGTACAGTAACGATCACTCCCCGACATACCTCCCACTGTACAGTAACCATCACAGCCCGACATACCCCCCCCCGGAAAGCAACCATCACGGGGTGACATACCTTCCAATGTACAGGAACCATCACGGAGCGACATACCTCCCACTGTACAGTAACCATCACGGCCCGACATACCTCCCACTGTACAGTAACTGTCACGGACCGTCATACCTCCCACTGTACAGTAACCATCACGGCCCGACAAACCTCCCACTGTCCAGTAACCATCACACCCCGACAGACCTGCCCCTGTGCAGTAACCATCACACCCCTACATACCTGCCACTGTACAGTAACCATCAGGGTCCGACATACCTCCCACTGTACAGTAACCAACACGGCCCGACATACCTCACACTGTACAGTCACCATCACGGCCCGACATACCTCCAACTGTATAGTAACCATCACGGCCGACATACCTCCCACTGTACAGTAACCGTCACACCCCGACATACCTCACACTGTACAGTAACCGTCAAGGCCCGACATACCTCCCACTGTACAGTAACCATCACACCCCGACATAACCCCCACTGTACAGTAACCATCACACCCCGACATACCTCCCATTGTACAGTAACCATCACACCCGACATACCTCCCACTGTACAGTAACCATCACACACCGACATACCTCCCACTGTACTGTAAGCATTACACCCCGACATACCTCCCACTGTACAGTAACGATCACACACCGACTTACCTCCCACTCTACATTAACGGTCACACTCGACATAGCTCCCACTGTACAGTAACCATCACGGCCCGACATTCCTCACACTGTACAGTAACCATCACGGCCGGTCATTCCTCCCACTGCACAGTAACTAGCACGTCCCGACATACCTCCCACTGTACAGTAACCATCACGGCCCGACATATCTCCCACTGTACAGTGACCATCACACCACGACATACCTCCCACTGTACATTCACCGTCACACCCCGACATACCTCCCACTGTACAGTACCCATCACGGCCTGACATACCTCCCACTGTATAGTGACCATCACGGTCCGACATACCTCATGCTGGATAGTAACCATCACGGGGTGACATGCCTTCCACTGTAAAGTAACCATCACACCCCGACATACCTCCCACTGTACAGTAACTGTCACGGACCGTCATGCCTCCCACTGTAGAGAAACCATCACAGGCGGATATCCCTCCCAATGTACAGTAACCATCACCGCCCGATATACCTCCCACTATACAGTAACCATCAGGGCCCAACATACCTCCCACTGTACAGTAACCATCACAGGCGGACATCCCTCCCACTGTACAGTAACCATCACGGCCCGACATACCTCCCACTGTGCAGTAACCAACACGGCCCGACATATCTCACGCTGTACAGTAACCATCACGGCCCGACATAACTCCAACTGTACAGTAACCATAACGGCCGACATACCTCCCACTGTACAGTAACTGTCACACCCGACATACCTTCCACTGTACAGTAACCATCACGGCACGACATAACTCCCACTGTACAGTAACGATCACACCCCGACATACCTCCCACATTACAGGGACCATCACGGCCCGACATACCTCCAACTGTACATTAACCGTCACACCCGATATACCTCCCACTGTACAGTAAACATCTCGGCCCGACATACCTCGCACTGTACAGTAACCATCACAGCCCGACATACCTCCCACTGTACAGTAAACATTACTGCCCGACATACCTCCCACTATACAGTAACTAACACGGCCCGACATACCTCCCACTGTACAGTAACCATCACGGCCCGACATATCTCCCACTGTACAGTGACCATCACACCACGACATACCTCCCACTGTACATTAACCGTCACACCCCGTCATACCTCCCACTGTACAGTACCCATCACGGTGTGACATACCTTCCACTGTACAGTAACCATTACGGCACGACATACCTCCCACTGTATAGTAATCATCACGGCCCGTCAAACCTCCCATTGTACACTAACCGTCACACCCCGTCATACCTCCCACTGTAGAGTAACCATCACGGCCCGACTAACCTCCCACTGTACAGTAACGATCACACCCCGACAGACCTGCCCCTGTGCAGTAACCATCACACCCCTACATACCTGCCACTGTACAGTAACCATCAGGGACCGACATACCTCCCACTGTACAGTAACCAACACGGCCCGACATACCTCACGCTGTACAGTCACCATCACGGCCCGACATACCTCCAATTGTATAGTAACCATCACGGCCGACATACCTCCCACTGTACAGTAACTGTCACACCCCGACATACCTCCCACTGTTCAGTAACCGTCAAGGCCCGACATACCTCCCACTGTACAGTAACCATCACACCCCGACATAACCCCCACTGTACAGTAACCATCACACCCCGACATACCTCCCATTGTACAGTAACCATCACACCCGACATACCTCCCACTGTACAGTAACCATCATGGCCGGACATACCTCCCACTGTACAGTAACGATCACACACCGACTTACCTCTCACTCTACATTAACCGTCACACTCGACCTAGCTCCCACTGTACAGTAAACATCTCGGCCCGACATACCTCGCACTGTACAGTAACCATCACAGCCCGACATACCTCCCACTGTACAGTAACAATTACAGCCCGACATAACTCCCACTGTACAGTAACCATCACGGGGTGACATACCTTCCACTGTACAGTAACAGTCACGGCGTGACATACCTCCCACTGTACAGTAACCATCACACCCCGACAGACCTGCCCCTGTGCAGTAACCATCACACCCGGACATTCCTCCCACTGTACAGTAACCATCACGGCCCGTCAAACCTCCCACTGTACACTAACCGTCACACCCCGACATACCTCCCACTGTACAGTAACCATCCCACCCCGACATACCTCCCACTGTTCAGTAACCGTCACGGCCCGACATATCTCCCACTGTTTAGCAACCATCATGAACCGACATAACTCCCACTGTACAGTAACCAACACGGCCCGACTTAACTCCCACTGAACAGTAACCAACACGGCCTGACATACCTCCAACTGTACAGTAACCAAAACGGCCCGACATACCTCCCACTGTACAGTAACCATCCCGGCCCGACATATCTCCCACTGTACAGTGACCATCACGGCCCTACATAACTCCCACTGTACAGTGACCATCACACCCCGACATACCTCATACTGTACATTAACCGTCACACCCCGACATACCACCTACTGTACAGTAACCATCGCGGTGTGACATACCTTCCACTGGACAGTAACCATCACGGAGCGACATATATCCCACTGCACAGTAACCATCACACCCCGACATGCCCCCCACTGTACAGTAACCATCACACCCCGACATACCACCCACTGTACAGTAACCATCACACACCGACAGTCCTGCCCCTGTGCAGTAACGTTCACACCCCGACATACCTCCCACTGTACAGTAACCAACACAGCCCGACATACCTCCCACTGTACAGTAACCATCACGGCCCGACATACCTCCCACTGTACAGGAGTCATCACGGCCTGACATACCACCCACTGTACAGTAACCATCACACCCCGACATACCTACCACTGTACAGTAAACATCACAGCCCGATATACCTCCCACTGTACAGTAACCATCACGGCCCGACATACCTTCCACTGTACAGGAACCATCACACCCCGACATACCTACCACTGTTCAGTCACCGTCACGGCCCGACATACCTCCCACTGTACAGTAACCATCACACCCCGACATACCTCCCACTGTACAGTAACCATCATGGCCCGACATACCTCCCACTGTACACTAACCAACAAGGACCGACATACCTACCACTGTACAGTAACCATCATGGCCCGACATACCTCCCACTGTGCAGTAACCATCATGGCCCGACATTCCTCCCACTGTACAGTAAACATCACACCCCGACATACCTCCCACTGTACAGTAACCATCATGGCCCGACATACCTCCCACTGTACAGTAACCATCACACCCCGACATACCTCCCACTGTACAGTAATGATCACACCCCGACTTACCTCCCACTCTACATTAACCGTCACACCCGACATACCTCCCACTGTACAGTAAACATCACGGCCCGACATACCTCGCACTGTACAGTAACCACACCCCGACATACCTCCCACTGTACAGTAACGATCACACACAGACTTACCTCCCACTCTACATTAACCGTCACACCCGACATACCTCCCGCTGTACAGTAAACATCACGGCCCGACATACCTCCCACTGTACAGTAACGATCACACCCCGACCTACCTCCCACTGTACAGCAACCATCAAGGCCCGACATACCTCCCACTGTACAGTAACCATCACGGCCCGACATACCTCCCAATGTACAGTAAACATCACGGCCCGACATACCTCGCACTGTACAGTAACCATCACACCCTGACATACCTCCCTCTGTACAGTAACCATCACACCCCGACATACCTCACACTGTACAGTAACGATCACACCCCGACATACCTCCCACTGTACAGTAACCATCACACCCCGACATACCCCCCAATGTACAGCAACCATCACGGCCCAACATTCCTTCCACTGTACAGTAACCAAAACGGCCCGACATACCTCCCACTGTACAGTGACCATCACGGCCCTACATAACTACCACTGCACAGTGACCATTACACTCCGACATACCTCCCACTGTACATTAACCGTCACACCCCGACATACCTCCCACTGTACAGTAACCATCGCGGTGTGACATACATTCCACTATACAGTAACCATCACGGAGCGACATATTTCCCACTGTACAGTAACCATCACACCCCGACATTCCCCCCACTGCACAGTAACCATCACACCCCGACATACCTCCCACTGCACAGTAACCATCACACCCCGACATACCTCCCACTGTACAGTAACCATCACACCCCGACATACCTCCCACTGTACAGTAACGATCACACCCCGACTTACCTCCCACTCTACATTAACCGTCACACCCGACATAACTCCCACTGTACAGTAAACATCACGGCCCGACATACCTCCCACTGTACAGTAACGATCACACCCCGACATACCTCCCACTGTACAGTAACGATCACACCCCGACTTACCCCCCACTGTACAGCAACCATCACGGCCCGACATACCTCCCACTGTACAGTAACCATCACGGCCCGACATACCTCCCACTGTACAGTAACCATCACATCCCGACATACCTCCCTCTGTACAGTAAGCATCACACCCAGACATACCTCACACTGTACAGTAACGATCACACACCGACAGACCTGCCCCTGTGCAGTAACGATCACACCCCGACATACCTACCACTGTTCAGTAACATTCACGGCCCGACATACCTCCCACTGTACAGTAACCATCACACCCCGACATACCTCCCACTGTACAGTAACCATCATGGCCCGACATACCTCCCACTGTACACTAACCAAGAAGGACCGACATACCTACCACTGTACAGTAACCATCGCGGAGCGACATACCTCCCACTGTACAGTAACCATCATGGCCCGACATACCTCCCACTGTACAGTAACCATCACAGCCTGACATACCTCCCACTGTACAGTAACCATCATGGCCCGACATACCTCCCAAAGTGCAGTAACCATCATGGCCCGACATTCCTCCCACTGTACAGTAAACATCACACCCCGACATACCTCCCACTGTACAGTAATGATCACACCCCGACTTACCTCCCACTCTACATTAACCGTCACACCCGACATACCTCCCACTGTACAGTAAACATCACGGCCCGACATACCTCGCACTGTACAGTAACCACACCCCGACATATCTCCCACTGTACAGTAACGATCACACCCCGACTTACCTCCCACTCTACATTAACCGTCACACCCGACATACCTCCCGCTGTACAGTAAACATCACGGCCCGACATACCTCCCACTGTACAGTAACGATCACACCCCGACCTACCTCCCACTGTACAGTAACGATCACACCCCGACATACCCCCCCACTGTACAGCAACCATCACGGCCCGACATACCTCCCACTGTACAGTAACCATCACGGCCCGACATACCTCCCAATGTACAGTAAACATCACGGCCCGACATACCTCGCACTGTACAGTAACCATCACTCCCTGACATACCTCCCTCTGTACAGTAACCATCACACCCCGACATACCTCACACTGTACAGTAACGATCACACCCCGACATACCTCCCACTGTACAGTAACCATCACACCCCGACATACCCCCCAATGTACAGCAACCATCACGGCCCAACATACCTCCCACTGTACAGTAACCAAAACAGCCCGACATACCTCCCACTGTACAGTGACCATCACGGCCCTACATAACTACCACTGCACAGTGACCATTACACTCCGACATACCTCCCACTGTACATTAACCGTCACACCCCGACATACCTCCCACTGTACAGTAACCATCGCGGTGTGACATACATTCCACTATACAGTAACCATCACGGAGCGACATACATCCCACTGTACAGTAACCATCACACCCCGACATTCCCCCCACTGCACAGTAACCATCACAACCCGACATACCTCCCACTGCACAGTAACCATCACACCCCGACATACCTCCCAATGTACAGTAACCATCACACCCCGACATACCTCCCACTGTACAGTAACGATCACACCCCGACTTACCTCCCACTCTACATTAACCGTCACACCCGACATACCTCCCACTGTACAGTAAACATCACGGCCCGACATACCTCCCACTGTACAGTAACGATCACACCCCGACATACCTCCCACTGTACAGTAACGATCACACCCCGACCTACCCCCCACTGTACAGCAACCATCACGGCCCGACATACCTCCCACTGTACAATAACCATCACGGCCCGACATACCTCCCACTGTACAGTAAACATCACGGCCCGACATACCTCGCACTGTACAGTAACTATCACATCCCGACATACCTCCCTCTGTACAGTAACCATCACACCCCGACATACCTCACACTGTACAGTAACGATCACACCCCGACATACCTCCCACTGTACAGTAACCATCACAGCCCGACATACCCCCCACTGTACAGCAACCATCACGGTCCGACATACCTCCCACTGTACAGTGACCATCACGGCCCTACATAACTCCCACTGCACAGTGACCATTACACCCCGACATACCTCCCACTGTACATGAACCGTCACACCCCGACATACCTCCCACTGTACAGTAACCATCGCGGTGTGACATACCTTCCACTGTACAGTAACCATCACGGAGCGACATACATCCCACTGTACAGTAACCATCACACCCCGACATTCCCCCCACTGCACAGTAACCATCACACACCGACATACCTCCCACTGTACAGTAACCATCACACCCCGACATACCTCCCACTGTACAGTAACCATCACACCCCGACAGACCTGCCCCGTGCAGTAACCATCACACCCCGACATACCTCCCACTGTACAGTAACCATCACAGCCCGACATACCTCCCACTGTACGGTAACCATCACGGCCTGACATACCTCCCACTCTACAGGAGACATCGCGGCATGACATACCACCCACTGTACAGTAACCATCACGGCCCGACATACCACACGCTGTACAGTAACCATCACACCCCGACATACCTCCCAGTGTACAGTAACCATCACGGCCCAACATACCTCCCACTGTACAGTAACCATCACGGCCCGACATACATCCCACTGTACAGTAACCATCACACACCGACATACCTCCCACTGTACAGTAACCATCACGGCTCAACATACCTCCCACTGTACAGTAACCAACACGGCCCGACATACCTCACGCTGTACAGTAACCATCATGGCCCGACATACCTCCAACTGTACAGTAACCATCGCAGCCAACATACCTCCCACTGTACAGTAACCGATGCACCCCGACATACCTCCCACTGTACAGTAACCATTACGGCAGAACATACCTCCGACTGTACAGTGACCAACACGGCCCGACATACCTCACGCTGTACAGTAACCATCATGGCCCGACATACCTCCCACTGTATAGTAACCATCATGGCCCGACATACCATCCACTGTACAGTAACCATCACGGCCCGAAATACCTCCCTCTGTACAGTAACCATCACACCCCGACATACCTCCCTCTTTACAGTAAACATCATGGCCCGACATACATCCCACTGTACAGTAACCATCACAGCCCGACATACCTCCCACTGTACAGTAAACAACAAGGCCCGACGTTCCTCCCACTGTACAGTAACCATCACACCACGACATACCTCCCACTGTACAGTAACCATCACGGCCTCACATACCTCCCACTGTACTGTAACCATCACAGCCCGATATACCTCCCACTGTACAGTAACCATCACACCCCGACATATCTCCCACTATACAGTAACCATCACGGCCCGAAATACCTCCCTCTGCACAGTAACCATCACACCCCGATATACCTCCCGCTTTACAGTAACCATCACACCACGACATACCTCCCACTGTACAGTAACCATCACGGCCCGACAGACCGCCCACTGTACAGTAACCATCACGGCCAGACATACCTCCCACTGTATAGTAACCATCACGGCCCGACATACCTCCCACTGTACAGAAACCATCACGGTCCGACATACCTCCCTCTGTACAGTAACCATCACGGCCCGACATACCTCACACTGTACAGTATCCAACACGGCCCGACATACCTCCCACTGTACAGTAACAGTCACGGCCCGACATACCTCACACTGTACAGTAAACATCACACCCCGACATACCTCCCACTATACAGTAACCATCATGGCCCGACATACCTCCCACTGTACAGTAACCAACAAGGCCCGTCATACCTCCCACTGTACAGTAACCATCATGGCCCGACATACCATCCACTGTACAGTAACCAACACGGACCGACATACCTACCACTGTACAGTAACCATCATGGCGCGACATACCTCCCACTGTACAGTAACGATCACACCCCGACTTACCTCCCACTCTACATTAACCGTCACACCCGACATACCTCCCACTGTACAGTAAACATCACGGCCCGACATACCTCGCACTGTACAGTAACCATCACACCCTGACATACCTCCCACTGTACATTAACGATCAAATCCCGACATACCCCCCACTGTACAGCAACCATCACGGCCCGACATACCTCCCACTGTACAGTAACCATCACGGCCCGACATACCTACCACTGTACAGTAAACATCACAGCCCGATATACCTCCCACTGTACAGTAACCATCACGGCCCGACATACCTCACACTGTACAGTAACGATCACACCCCGACAAACCTCCCACTGTACAGTAACCAACACACCACGACATACCCCCCACTGTACAGCAACCATCACGGCACGACACACCTCCCACTGTACAGTAACCATCAAGGCCCGACATACCTCCGACTGTACAGTAAACATCACGGCCCGACATACCTCGCACTGTACAGTTACCATCACGGACCGACATACGTCCCACTGTACAGTAACCATCAAGGCCCGACATTCCTCCCACTGTACAGTAAACATCACGGCCCGACATACCTCGCACTGTACAGTAACCATCACGGACCGACATACCTCCCACTGTACAGTAACCATCACACACCGACATACCTCCCACTGTACAGTAACGATCACATCCCGACATACCTCGCACTGTACAGTAACCATCACACCCCGACATACCTCCCACTCTACAGTAACCATCACGGCCCGACATACCTCCCACTGTACATTAACCATCACGGCCAGACATACCTCCCACTGTACAGTAACCAACAAGGCCCGACATACCTGCCACTGTACAGTTACCATCAAACCCCGACATTCCTCCCACTGTACAGTAACCATCATGGCGTGAAATACCTCCCACTGTAAAGTAACCATCACGGCCCGACATACCTCCCACTGTACAGTACCCATCACAGCCTGACATACCTCCCACTGTGCAGTAACCTTCACGGCCCGACATTCCTCCCACTGTACAGTAACCATCACGGCCCGACATAGCTCCCACTGTACAGTAACCATCACACCCCTACATACCTCCCACTGTACATTAACGATCAAATCCCGACATACCCCCCACTGTACAGCAACCATCACGGCCCGACATACCTCCCACTGTACAGTAACCATCACGGCCCGACATACCTACCACTGTACAGTAAACATCACAGCCCGATATACCTCCCACTGTACAGTAACCATCACGGCCCGACATACCTCACACTGTACAGTAACGATCACACCCCGACAAACCTCCCACTGTACAGTAACCAACACACCACGACATACCCCCCACTGTACAGCAACCATCACGGCACGACACACCTCCCACTGTACAGTAACCATCAAGGCCCGACATACCTCCCACTGTACAGTAAACATCACGGCCCGACATACCTCGCACTGTACAGTTACCATCACGGACCGACATACGTCCCACTGTACAGTAACCATCAAGGCCCGACATTCCTCCCACTGTACAGTAAACATCACGGCCCGACATACCTCGCACTGTACAGTAACCATCACGGACCGACATACCTCCCACTGTACAGTAACCATCACACACCGACATACCTCCCACTGTACAGTAACGATCACATCCCGACATACCTCGCACTGTACAGTAACCATCACACCCCGACATACCTCCCACTCTACAGTAACCATCACGGCCCGACATACCTCCCACTGTACATTAACCATCACGGCCAGACATACCTCCCACTGTACAGTAACCATCACGGCCCGACATACCTCCCACTGTACAGCAACCATCACGGCCCGACATACGTCCCACTGTACAGCAACCATCACGGCCCGACATTCCTCCCACTGTACAGTAACCATCACGGCCCGACATTCCTCCCACTGTACAGTAACCATCACACCCCGACATACCTCCCACTGTACAGCAACCATCACGGCCCGACATACCGCCCACTGTACAGTTACCATCACGGCCCGACATTCCTCGCACTGTACAGTAACCATCACGGCCCGACATACCTCCCATTGTCCAGTAACCATCACAGCCCGACATACCTCCCACTGTATAGTAACCATCACGCCCGGACATACCTCCCACTGTACAGTAACCATCACGCCCGGACATACCTCCCACTGTGCAGTAACCATCACACCCCGACATACCTCCCACTGTACAGTTACTGTCACGGACCGTCATACCTCCCACTGTACAGTAACCATCACGGCCCGACATACCTCCCACTGCACAGTAACCATCACACCCCGACAGACCTGCCCCTGTGCAGTAACCATCACACCCCGACATACCTCCCACTGTACAGTAACCATGACAACACGACATCCCTCCCTCTGTACAGTAACCATCAGGGACCGACATACCTCCCACTGTACAGGAACCATCACGGCCTGACATACCTCCCACTGAACAGTAACCATCACGGCCCGACATACCTCAAGCTGTACAGTAACCATCACATCCCGACATACCTCCCATTGTACAGTAAGCATCACGGCCTGACATACGTCCCTCTGTACAATAACCATCACGGACCGACATACCTCACAATATACAATAACCATCACAGCCCGATATACCTCCCACTGTACAGTATCCATCAGGCCCGAGGTTCCTCCCGCTGTACAGTAACCATCACGGCCCGACATACCTCCCTCTGTACAGTAACCATCACTGCACGACGTTCCTCCCACTGTACAGTAACCATCACTGTCCGACATACCTCCGACTGTACAGTAACCATCACACCCCGACATACCTCCCACTTTACAGTAACCATCACGGCCCGACATACCTCACACTGTACAGTAACCATCACAGCCCGAATTAACTCCCACTGTGCAGTTACCGTGACGGCCCGAAATACCTCCCACTGTACAATAACCATCACGGCCCAACATACTTCCCACTGTACAGTCACCATCACACCCCGACATACCTGCCATTGTGCAGTAACCATCACGGCCAGACATACCTCCCACCGTACCGTTACCAAAACGGCCCGACATACCTCCCGCTGTACAGTAACCATCACGGCCCGACATATCTCCCACTGTACAGCAACCATCACACCCCGACATACCTCCCACTGTACAGTAACCAACACGGCCCGACATACTTCCAACTGTACAGTAAACATCACGGCCCAACATACCTCCCACTGTACAGTTACCATCACGGCCCGATATATCTCCCACTGTACAGAGACCATCACGCCCCGACATAGCTCCCACTGTACATTAACCGTCACACAACGACATACATCCCACTGTACAGTAACCATCACGGCCCGACATACCTCCCACTGTACAGTAACCATCACGGCCCGACATACCTCCCACTGTACAGTAACTATCACACCCCGACATACCTCGCACTGTAAAGTAACCATCACACCCCGACGTACCTCCCACTGTACAGTAACCATCACGGCCCGACACACCTCCCAATGTCCAGTAACTATCACGGCCCGACATACCTCCCACTGTACAGTAACCATCACGGCCCGACATACCTCCCAAAGTACAGCAACCATCACGGCCCGACATACGTCCCACTGTACAGCAACCATCACGGCCCGACATTCCTCCCACTGTACAGTAACCATCACGGCCCGACATTCCTCCCACTGTACAGTAACCATCACATCCCGACATACCTCCCACTGTACAGTAACCATCACACCCCGACATACCTCCCACTGTACAGCAACCATCACGGCCCGACATACCTCCCACTGTACAGTAACCATCACGGCCCGACATACCTCCCACTGTACAGTAACCCTCACGGCCCGTCATACCTCCCAGTGTACAGCAACCATCACGTCCCGACGTACATCACACTGTACAGTTACTGTCACG